>NC_084495.1:14305000-14567500 GCF_030035675.1 Rhineura floridana | reverse complement strand
ATTATATATTTTCAGGAACCACCCTATACTTGTGACTGTAATTGGTTTGAAACTGGTTTTAATATTTTATTTTAACATTTCTGTAGCCTGCCCTGGGACAATTAGGTGAAAGGCATGTAAGAAATTGAATTTTTCAGCATTGGCTTGTATAAACAAGCTAGGGGGAGGTCTGAAGAAGTTTCACACCATGCATTGATCCCACTATTATTCTATTTCCCCCCCACTACAGAATCCTGAGAAGGATAGCTTTGTGAAGGGTGCTGAATGTTATTAGAAGACTCCTATTCTTCTCACAGAGCTACAGTTTCCAGAGTGGTTTATCAATCAGTCCCTCTTCCCATAGAACTCTGGGAATTATGTTCTATGAGTGGAATAGGGGTCTCCTAAAAACTCCCAGCACCCTTCCCAATCAACACTTCCCAGGATTCTTTGAAGGAAGCCATAACTGTTTAAAGAGGAATAAATGTATGGTGTGAAGGTGGCCTATGGTGGCAGACAACTCCTCAAGCTAGAGAGTTCTACTAGCTAGATGACCAGTTTGGAAGGAGGCAACTCTGATGTAGCTGCCACCTCTAAAAACACAAAACTCTGGTATCCTGGCAAGGCTTGGGATAGATGGGTGCCAGCAGGTCATATCTTCAGGCATCTGTACCACAGCAGGGTCCAATGCAGATGCTGTTTGTCTTGCCACAGTGGATCACTAGACCTGTGATTCAACTGCCACTAATGCCCCCAGCATAACATGGCTCCTGTAGGGGTGTCATTTTAATTTCCAACAATACTCCAGAGCAGCACAACGCTAGGGGGAATTGGGAATTGTAAGTAATTAAAATTAGGAGTGGCTTGCTACTGTCCATCATTTCCAGCAGTTAAGTCTGATTGGGAGGAGAACTCATGTAAGAGGAAGTCCACCAGAGGACACTTTGCCAGGAGCCACTAAACCCCAGCACTGACCCTGAACCAGGAGATGTCAGGGGAGAGCTCAGGGTTGGCACCCAGTGATAATAGGGCGCAGGCATATCATTATCTTCATTTTTACCTACCCTTCACTATAAGGTCCTATGGTGGGTCGCACCAATTTAAAACACTACATTAAAACCAGTTTAAAACAAATTACAAGAAAGGAGATGCCAAGACACACCTCTTTGAGGAGGGATTCCTACAACTTAGGGGCTGGGACAGAGAATGCCAGATCCTGGGCAGGGCCCCTAAATCTGAGGATGGTGGAACTACTAAAAGGGTCCTCTCTGCTGATCTTAACACCAAAGAGAGTCTGTAAGGAAGTGGTCTTCCAGATTTTTGGAGCCGACGTCATTTAGGGCTTTAAACACCAACATGATCACCTTGAATTGGGCCCCAGAATGAACTAGCAACCAATGCTTCTGTTTTGCAACAGAAGTTATATGGATTCTAAATTGAAACCCAGCAACGAATCTGGCTTCTGCATTTTGGAGGTGAAGTTTCCAAGCTGTTTTCAAGGGCAGCCCCATGTAGAGTGCATTGCAATAATCCAGTATAACAATGGCATGTGTTTACCATTCCCCTGCCAATACTATCCACCATACTATCAGCCCCCCCCCCACATAAAACAATGCAATCTGGGCTACAACTGTGCCACAATCAGAGAACAGGAAGTAGCCTACATACAGAACACATAACTCAATTAATTGAGCCTAGCCATAGAGGACAGTCATGCATATGAATTATATGGTCAAGGAATTAAGCATGAAATGAAAATATTGGTTTGCTGGCTCAGTCTCCAGCACCTCTATGTAGGGCTAGGAATCTAGATCAATACTGATATAGATGGACCAGTATGAGACAGCTTCCCATGCTCCATCTAGTAGCAATCACATAGACACAAAACACAGGTGACACCTTCCAGGAGCGAAGCTTAAAATTATGTGGAAAAAGACCCACATATACTGCCTCATTCATGCTTCATTCTTATGCAACCCTTAGCTGTGTGCACACACAGACATCACTCTATATAAAAGTGGCTCCCACACAGATGAAGCTGCATGTGCAGGGAATCACAGAGAACCAGCATGCTGAGAAGTGCATTAAGGAACTTGTTAAGCATCTTCAAGGGATAAGAATTATTCTTAAAACAATCTTAGGGGGATAAAGAGTAGTAATCATCTGCAAGTATTGTGTCTAAAAACAGAGGTTTAAAATAACCCTATGTTTCTGTCTCCCACAAGATCCTGATTCTGTGCATGCTTACTAAAAACACTAGTAGCTGCCTTATATAGGATCAGATTGTTTGTCCATCTAGGCTAAAATTGTCTATTCCTGTCATGTCTTCTCCCAGATTGGGGTCCCAGAGGAGGCCAGATTGAAGCCAGGACACTCACTGTTAGGCTGGAGGTGTCACATCTCAAAGAGCAAGAACAGAGCAAGGCAAGTCCAACAGTCCAGTCAAATCTAACGATAACATCAAATCAGTACAGGCAGGTATACCTAGATCCCATGTAAGACAAAAGACAAAGGAGGCAGGACCCTGGAGAGCTCCCTATGGCTATTGTTGGTTAGCACTCTCTCAGGGACTGCTGTTGCCTCAACAGCATGCTGAAGTCTTCTGAAGGCTGGCTGCCCAGATACATCCTAGTGGCCTCACCCCTTCTGAGGAGCTGTCTATTCATTTAAATAGTTATTGGCCTATTCTGTAATTGCTGGCTTCAACGGTGTGGAGGCAGCAAGGGCTGCAACGTCCTCAGAGAAGTTAGGAAAGGCTATATCCTCTGTCCTGGATGGTGCAGGAGTTTGGGATTGGTGGCTTCCCATGTGATGCCTCCTTTTCCTTTGAGTCTGCCTTTGAGCCTGTTGGAGGATCAGGCCCAAAGGATATGACAATTCTCATTAGCAATTGATCTCCATGGTCTCTGGCAGAGTGCTTTCCAATCACCCAATCCTTGATCCATGTTTTAACTGAAGATGCCAGGAATTGAACCTGGGATCTTTTGCTTGCAAAGTCAGTGTTCTACCACTGAGCTCTATTATTTCCCATCCCCATGAAGTGAGTCACTAAATTCATTGCGGCTTACTCCCAACTAAATTTATGCAAGATTGCAGCATTGGCTGCATTCAACTGTCCTTTCAATCAGCTACTGGGAAAATGACATTTAGGCAGCAATAGTAACATCCATACTTATTTGGAAGCAAGTCCCATTGAGTCCAGTGCAATTTACTTCTGAGTAAACATGCACAGGAAGAAGTGGCTTTGTAATTTGCAGTTGGGTGACTCTGAGGATATATAATTGTGTAGATGGCGCTAGACATTCTGTTCAGCCAAGCAATTATAGCTTATTGTTTTATTTGCTGCTGTTGTTGGGTGTGCGTGTGTGTGTGTGCGTGTGTGTTAATTTACAAAATAGCACCAAGGTCATTTTGCATGACACAATTAAAATTATAAGGAGATTCCTAAGGGAAATTTTGCCTTGCATGTTTATCTTTCCTCTCCTTTTTTTTTTAAATACCTGCCACAAATTGCTTTATATTAATTGGGCTGTTTGCCAACAGCAAGCTGAAAAGGACATCTGGGCATCTGTAGCAAACCTCTTCCAGTCATTCTGACAGTGCTGAACCTTACATTGCTTCAGGGTATTTTCATTTTGACATGCATTACCTATCCACACACACACATACACACACATACACACACACACAACGCCCAGCAAAACAACACATATACTTTCAAGCACGTCCAAGTCTTGCAGCAGATACATGTTGTGTTTATCCAAAGTATCTTATAATGCTGGAATTATAGCAAGGGACAAACATTCTCCATTAGGTTCAGCACTGTAAATTCCCCTTTATTCCAAACCAGAGTTTATTATTAGTATAATACAAGGTGAACTGGCAACAAAATGTTGTAGTGTGAAGTTCTCCTTTTCACAGTTCGTTCCATCCATCCAGCCAGCCATCCATGCCATCCATCCAGACATGCCTTCTTTAAGCATATTCCATTCCATTTCCCATCCTCCCCCCAACAGTTACTGAGCATTCCATGCTCACTAAACATGCTCAGTCCCCATAGGTTTTGTACTTCTGCAAACTTTTTTTTATTTATGCAAACAGAAACAAGTTTTGTTGTTCTTTTGGTGAATTTCATTATGGGATATTGAAATGGATTTATTGGAATGCACTGTTTTGATTTTATGCTATTCCTTGCTGGCTCTAAATTATACAGCCACAAGAGTGGCTGTATACTATACCCAGCATGGATTTTTCACATCCTGCAATGTTAAATTGAAAATACCCCCACGCCATTCTGTTGCTTCCCACAAGATCATTTCAAAACAAAATCTTACAAAACTTATAGTCCTGAACTCAGAAATGCTTGCTTAACAACCCTCTAGGTTTTCATGGCGATACACAAAACACTCAGAGAGAATTCAGAGTTCAACATCTAAAACACAATTAAATAAATCCAGATTTCTGTTGGACTTTTTTCTGTCAATGGTCCCATAATTTGTTGAAATTAATTAAAAATCAGCCATGTTCACAGAGAACCTGTAATCCTATTACTAACCTTGCCCCATACTCTGAGCTTCATCTTCTGCAGTTTAAAAGTTTAAAAAATGTATGGCTGGTTTTTAATTAATTTAAGAAAATTAACATTGGAGTCTATGATAGCTCAAGCATGCTCAGTAAGAACCAACTGTCAGTGTTCTAAAAGCCAGACTAACAGGTGTTTGGATTGGCTAACTAAGGGGCCACACCCAAGCCAGACATTTATTCCATGGCTGGCAGAGCTCCAGTGGCCAGAGTGGTTTGTCAGCCCTTCTTCCCAGAGAATTCTGATGATTGTAGCTCTGTGAGGGGAATAGGGCATCCCCTAACAACTCTCAACACCCATCACAAACTACATTTCCCAGGATTCTTTGGGGGAAGCCATGACTGATTAAAGTGGACTAAATGTCTGGTGTGGATGTGGCCAGGGACAGCTTTGGTTTACAAAGGGAAGAGGGGTTGATTGTTAAACCATTCAGGGAATTGTAGGTCTGTGGGGGGAACAGGAGTCTCCTAACAGCTCTCAGCACCCTTCACAAACTACACTTCCAAGAATTCTTTGGAGGAAGCCATGACTGTTTAAAGTGGAATAAAAATGAAATACATTTACAGTATAAATATGGACTTAGGGACTTCTCTGTAGTAAGCAATGAGTAAGCCTCAACAACAACAACAAGGGTTCCTTGCCGATCCTAAACATAAAACAAGTTCACTTTGAGTTTGTAGGATTATAAAACTGCATCCCTTTCTGTCCATCCATTCAGAATCAAACTTTAGCTTTCGTGTATTTTTTTTAGAAAAGCATATATATAAGAAGGTGCAGGAAATGTTGATGAATTGGAACTAAGGCATACAGGTAGGGGACATCAACTCATTTCCCCAGAATAGTCCCTGTCCAAATCCACCCTTGCAATTGCTATTTGCCATTAATGGTTAAGAGCAGTGCAGACTGGTGGCTCTTATGTTAGGAGGCCAATGAATCTGCTCTTGGTTTTAGTCTGAACTGTCAAGATGCTGTCCAAGATGGTGAAACTCATTCCCAAAACAGGTAATGGGCCTCAGACAGCTCCTTGAAGGTTCATATTAAACCCCAGAGTGGATTCACTGTCCCACTGACACTGGAGCCACCAGTCTCCACTGGTAAGGAGAGCTCCAATGGAAGCTTTCCTCCCATGTCAAATGGCAACTATGAGGGGGGGAGACAATTGATGTCACATCTGATTTGGCCTTCTGCTGAAACACTGGTTTATGCTCTAACAATAAATCCATTCATGCATTACTTACAAGCAGCATAATTGTGTGTTGTGCTTTTAGCTCCACTGCAGACATCACATCTGCTACCTGGAACACCTGTGCATTGCACATGGTTGTTCGTAAGGTAGAGCTGGTGGAGCAGTAGTCCTCCAGCTGTTGTTGGACTACAGTTCACACCATCCCTGTGCATTGGCCCTACCAACTGGGGTTGAAGGGAGTTGGAATCCAACACCAGCTAGAGGGTCACCAATTCCCTATCCCTGCTGTATGGAATCTTCAACCCATGAGCTCCTGCTCACAGGTAGGGACTGTGCGCAATTAGAAACCCAGTTATGAAGGTGTACTGGAGGGTACTGTTGTGATGAAGAGCAGGATACAAATGTTTTAAACAAATAAAATTCTTCACCACCAAACCTCCAAAGCTGGCAGGAGACAAGGGATGAGCATGCATGCACACACATGCTGCTAGGGAGTATTTTTGGCAGTAGAGCACAGGTGCTAGCACTCAGCCCATTGGAGAACCTCTCATTGGTGGAAAGTGATGGAAATAGCATTATTTTCCCACTGGGAAATAATTCCCTTTGGATACATGCTGGGATATGTAGTCCTGTTCCCTTTTTCACCTGGAACATTTGACACTCCGTGTATCCATGTTGTTGCCTTTGCTGCTGCTTCCCCTTCCTCTAGGTAAGGTTTGTAGGCTCTGGGATGGATAAAGGAAGGAGGATAGCAGCAGTGGAGGCGATGGTAGGACCTTTAAGCACTCACAAACATTTTGTTTGCTTGCTTGGGATACATGCAATCCTTTGCACTTGCTTGGGGCAGGTGCAAAAGATGGAGCCCTGTTTCAGGGGAAATTGAGGGGTGATTGTGCATCCCCCTAGATGCATGGCCTACTTGATCATAAGCAGGTTTTTTTTTTGGCCCATGGTTAATATTGGCCATAACATATTCTTTTCGTTAAAGGATTCTGCTGTTTAATATAAATAACACCACTAGAACCACCACACCATACTATTTCTCCATTCCAATATGATTGGCAATCAAAGAAAGCTTGAGGTTTTGGCACATTCATCTTTTACTGACACACAAAGATACAAAGTGTTCAGGTCTGAAAACAAAGCTTGCCCTTCTGTCTCTAACTGATCTAAGAAAAGTGGCATCTTATAGCCATGAAGTCTTGGGCAAATCTTATTAAAATAATGAAATGGCAATAAAGTTCATTTTCTTTCATAAAAAGCTATATTCATCGGCAAACAACGGAGCTGCCTTTGTCATTTAAAAGTCAAATTTCCCTGCTTCTTGACAGTTAAAAATAGATCAGAGCAGTTACTCTTCAAACCTGGAGATTATTCAAGGTAAATATTAAGTCTGTAACAGAATAATACTCGAGGCATGATTCATTGCCACTGGCTGTGACACTGCAGGGCACACAGAGAGCACCTTTCTAACTATGTTTACACAGAAGTCCCATTGATTTCAGCAGGATGTACATCACAGGAAGGCTACAGTCCTGTGGGTCCTCACTAGGGAACAAGTCTAATCAAATCAGCAAATTTGCTAAGGACCAAGTTTCCCATGCTTAAGGCTACAGCCTATACGTGCAAAAACCTCTGAAGCAAGTGTGTGGATAAGTGCAGATGTTACAATGGATACAAAGGGATTGCCAGGTGAGCATTGCCCTGCTGAGTGCAATGCTGGCTGTAAAAAGAAGCCTATATTGGTTGAAAGGCCAGAATAGTGTTGGTTGCAGGTTTTGGACAGCCCCTGTGTAAGACACCCTCCATGGGTTTCCCACCTGCTATGAGTCTACCTCCTCAATGCAGCAGATAGAGGGGGCTCTGTAAAGGATACGCCTGCTGGGTTGTGGTAGGGATGGGGGAAATGTTCACATTTAAAGGCGATCTTACCTAATTCACACTTTCTGAAACAATATGCAAACTGAAAGACAACCCTCGTTCAAAATTCACACTCGTCTGAACTTTGCAGTGCAGTCTCCAGCCAAGGGATGTATACAAAAATGCATACCCTAGGATCAAGTGTGCATAACAATGCACACATTTCTGAAAATAGCACAGAAAATGCTATTATATTAGGGAAATTTGCTTTGCAAAAATATGCATATTTGGAGGACCAAATGCTGATGAATTTTCACGAGGACTAAAAAAAAATGACAGATTGATGTGGAAATGCAAGGAACAGAACTTAATACTGGAAAAACGAGAAAAACAGAAACCAAAATTTATATATTCCTGTTTGTATGCCATCAGAACCATGAAGATCCTGACATTGTCTTTGGGCCGAATGCTGACTTAGCAGGAAAAAAATACTCAAGGAATAAGGGAGAGCAGAACAGTACAAAATATCTCCCTCCCCTAACTGAAATGGAATCCAGGTCAGCCCCACTCACTGACATTTGTACAAAAATGGGTTCTAGTATCTATAGGGAACTTGTCCCCAGTATTTTCAGTGCCAATTTGGAAGATATGTAAAGTTGTTCTAGTATGAGACAGTGAAACAGTGCAAAAACTACCTGTATTTCATGAAGGCCCAGGTCAATAATTAAAAGCTTTTAGCAGACCCTTTAGACGTTAGAAAGACTCTTCTGCTGCCTTAAACATTCAGATGGAGGAGGTCTTAGATGGATAGGATGATGGCTCTAGTCAAGGATGCTGCTGTTGGCCAAGGAAGAGAAGTAGAACAGAGATGTGACCAGACAAAAGGAGGCTGTCACATTACGAGTCATACCATTGGCTCATCTAGCTCAGAACTGTCTACAGTAAATGGCAGCAGCTATCTACAGTTTCAGATAGGGGACTTTCCCAATCCTACCAGATGATGCAAATGATTGATCCAGGGTCCATATAAATGGAACACATGTGCTCTACTACTAAGCTATGGCCCTTTCCCTATGTGGATTTTAAGCCATAAAAAACCCCTTTCATTTAAGAGTTAAGACAATGGCCAATTCACTCGTGCATCAAAAAGCATGGAAGTTAAAGCACCTCGGCTTAGCTTCTGTACCATGTCAACACTAAGCATGTTAGTCTTGCCTTCCGTGCTCAGTTACAACTTTGACTCCACATTCCTACATTTTCCCTTGGTCTTCCAGACCCAGTCCTCTTCCGCTGCAGATTCTACAGCTCCCAGGAGCTACACATGTACACAAACAATGCCATCATGCTATTCCACAGGACCCTCTGTGCACCTCTGCCACAGCCCTGTGACCCTTGCTGACCCAGCTCCACACATTGCTCTGAATTGTCTCTAGGGAGGGTCCAGCCGTGGTCATAGAATCATGGTGGTTCTTCTGCTTCAGGTGGCACACAGTCAGAGCAGCTGAGAGAGAACAGGGACAAGTCCCAGAATCCCATTTTTACAGCAGTCCAAAGTCCAAATAGAGGGGCAGTGTGCAAAGCAAGTCCAAGGAGCAAGCCATAATCTAAACACAGGGGCAACACAAGAAGCAAGGTTTACAAATGGTCCAGTGAGTAGGTGGTAGGCAGCAAGTACAACCCCCTCCCCAGAAGGAGTTAGCACAAAGATGTTGTTCCAGCACTCCGCACCTGGAACTGAAGGCTTCTCAACCTGAGCCTTCTACCCAGAGCAGCCTTTCCCAACTAGTGGGCCACCAGATGTTGTTGGACCACAACTCCCATCAGTCTCAGCCAGCATTGCCAATGGTCAGGAAAGATGGGAATTGTGGTCCAACAACATCTGGTGGCCCACTAGTTGGGAAAGGCTGACCCAGAGCATAGCTGCAAGCCATTCCTGTTACTTTCAGATTTGGTCTGCCCATGAGGAATAGCTTAATCACAAGAATCCCTTTACTCCTCAGGAGTCCATGTTCCTCAGGCAGGCAGTTTAGCATCTGGTGACCATCTGAGCCTGCACTTATAGGCACCTGCACTCCCTAGGGTCAGTGGCCACTTCGCATCCACTTCTGATTCCAAGAAGGGAGTTAGCATCACGAGGGGAATGTTGGATGATTGTTTCCCTCCAAGAACTCTGGAATCCCCTGGTCTGCCTCGCGGTACATAAGAACACAGGAAGCTGCCTTATACCAAGTCAGACCATTGGTTCATCTAGCTCAATACTGTCTACACTGACTGGCAGAGGCTCTCCAGGGTTTCAGATGGGATTCTCTCCCAGCCCTACATGGAGATGCTGGGAATTAAATCTGGGACCTTCTGCATGCAAGGCAGATGCTCTGCCACTGAGCTACAGTCCTTCCCCACAGGCTGCTCCTCTGATGGTTTGTCCTGGGAGCTTTGGGTCATCCTCCAAAGAAGATTCTGTATGTGTGACAGTGGGGGTGGGGCTTACATCTGGGAAATCCCTACAATGGTCCTTGTACTGATGGAGCTGTGGCCAGCAAGCTGAGAAGGCGAGGGAATAGGCCAGTTCATGTGGGATGCTTAAGGCCTGCAAGTTTGGTTCTGGACAGGTCAATGGTGTCCAGCTGGCACCTGGATGATGGCCTGCAGCTCAATAGGGGCTTTGTACATGCCTTCAGTCCTAAGGATGCAACCATCGCTAACAGGCTTTTCTGTTGAATTAACATACAGCCATGCACTGATCTCTGTGAATCTGGATTGTGCATATAATTTGCAGTTTGCTCAAGTATCTATTAAGCACATGGTCAAAACAATCACAAAGCGTGAAGTAGCAAAAATGATGCAACTCTGTATAAAAAACACATTTTTTTAAAAAAAAAATCCAACTGCACTGTAACTGGTAACTTCTAAATGTGTTGAAAGCAGGATGCATCGTTTACAGCTGTTCTCTTCTACGAAATATCTGAATTTGCTTCCTCAGCGAGAGCAGGAACTGACTGGTTATAACTCCCTGCCTTGCTCAATAACTTCCAGTAATTATCAGGAAGAAAAATGTAATAAATTTGTGTAATGGACTGCCCCTTTGCTACAATATACAATCAGAGACAATCAATGCTTCATACAATAAGGAGAAGAATTACTACTGTGTTTTATTTCATAGCATTGGCAATACAGCTTTGGAAACCACAAGAGGGAGTAAAGGTAAACTCAGCTGGTCAAATTCCAGAGCCATAAAGCGTAGCCCAAGGCTGACACTTTACAACCAGACATTAATGGACTCCTTTTACTTGTTCACCCATCCAGCACATCTGAAGTCCCTCGGTGGCTACCCTTTCACATTCCCATGGTTGGAAATCGGAATATAATTAATAAGAATCAAGATCAATCTTTTGTCAAAAGCATTAGAGGAAAGATGTGGAAAGCCAAAGACAGTCACAGTTTTCCAAAGGGGGTTGGAAATCAGATAGCTATATTTTTTCCATGGTCTTAGTATAAAGTTTTATGCTTACTTAAATCAAAGCGCAACTTTAAACCTTGCCTAGTTATGCTTAAAGTATAATTGCATAACACATATATTGGTACATAAATGAAAACTGTTTCTTGGTTACTTGTTATACTTCCCCCCCCCCCGGTGGTTAAGAGAAACCAAGCCTCTGAAGTGTTTCAGGTATAGTGCACTGTGAACATAAAACAGTCAATTAATTGGGATAATAGGTCCCAGCATGTAATTGCATTGCTAAGGTACTATAGTTCCAGAGGTGAGCTGAAATAGTATTTATTCAAGGTTGTTAGTCACCCATAGATAACTTTATTTGTCCACTGATGCTTAAATAAGTGCATCATCCATCAGTGATATTATATATGGAGAAATGTATATATAAAAAAATCATTATCGAGTCTCAACAACAGTATATAAAAATTACTGAAGAGTCATATCTGGCTGCAAAATATTGTCAGAGCGTAATTCAGTGAGAAGTTTGCCCAGCTGCAGAATTTAGCAGTGAGTTGCAGAAATCTCAGATTGTGCTAAAAGAGATTAGTAGGTGGGATGTTCAATTGTAAACATTTAGGGCTGCCTACAACTAAGTCCTATTCAGAGTAGGGAGGCAAGGAGGGAACAGTTTGCTGGACCAAGGAAGTGATAAATGCCTCCTTGTGAGAGGGAGTGGTCCCCGGTTGTCTGAAAGAGGCAGCAGTGAGACCACTCCTGAAAAAGCCTTCCCTGGACCCAGAGGATTTCAGCAGCTACAGACCAGTGGCGAACGTTCCTTTCCTGGGCAAGATCTTGGAACGAGTGGCTGCTGTCCAGCTCCAGGCACTATTGGATGAAACTGATTATCTAGATCCATTTCAATCGGGTTTCAGGCCTGGTTTTGGCACTGAGACAGCCTTGGTCGCCCTGTTTGATGACCTATGCCGGGAAAGAGACAGAGGGAGTGTAACTCTGTTGATTCTCCTTGATCTCTCAGCGGCTTTTGATACCATCGACCATGGTATCCTTCTGGAGAGGCTTGCGGAGTTGGGAGTTGGAGGCACTGCGTGGCAGTGGTTCCACTCCTACTTGGCAGGTCGTCTCCAGAAGATAGTGCTTGGGGAACATTGCTCAACACCGTGGGTACTCCAATGTGGGGTCCCGCAGGGTTCGGTTTTGTCTCCCATGCTTTTTAACATCTATATGAAGCCGTTGGGTGCGGTCATCAGGAGTTTTGGAGTGCGTTGTCACCAGTACACTGATGACACGCAGCTCTACTTCTCCTTTTCATCTTCTTCAGGTGAGGCGGTCAATGTGCTGAACCGTTGCCTGGACGCGACAATGGACTGGATGAGAACTAACAAACTGAGACTCAATCCTGATAAGACTGAGATGCTATTGGTGGATGGTTTCTCTAATCAGATGGTGGATACATATCCTGTCCTGGATGGGGTTACACTCCCCCTAAAGGAACAGGTTCGTAGTCTGGGAGTCATTCTAGACTCTTCCCTGTCACTTGAGGCTCATGTAGCCTCGGTGGCACGGAATGCGTTCTACCAACTTCGATTGGTAGCCCAGCTACGTCCCTACCTGAGTAAGGAGGATCTTACATCAGTAGTACATGCTCTGGTAACCTCACGTTTGGATTACTGTAATGCGCTCTACGTAGGGCTACCTCTGAAGACGGTTTGGAAGCTACAGCTGGTGCAAAATGCGGCGGCCAGATTGCTAACAAGAACGAAGCGATCTGACCATATAACACCTATTCTGGCCCACTTGCACTGGCTTCCAATACGCTTCCGGGCCAAATTCAAAGTGTTGGTATTAACCTATAAAGCCTTATACGGCGCGGGACCTCGATATCTGTCGGAACGCCTCTCCCGTTATGAACCGGCTCGTGCACTACGGTCTGCTACGAAGGCCCTCCTCCGGGTCCTGACCCATAGGGAGGCCCGGAGGGCAGTGACAAGATCAAGGGCCTTCTCAGTGGTGGCCCCCGAACTATGGAATAGTCTCCCCAAGGAGGTCCGCTTGGCACCGACACTATCATCCTTTCGGCGCCAAGTTAAAACCTTTCTCTTCTCCGAGGCATTTTAATTAATTTTTTATGTTAATGATTGTAATGTTTGTAATTTGATTTTAGCTTATGCAGTTTTTAGATTGTGAAATTTGATTTTAGATTGTGATGTTTTTGTACTATATTTTATTTTATTGTATTTATGTTCACCGCCCAGAGAGCTATTGCTAGTCGGGCGGTATATAAGTGTTAATAAATAAATAAATAAATAAAAATGTGGGATACTGCTACTACTACTACTAGACATGACCCAGAAAGTGTAGGCTAGTAGGATCCTGTGCAAGAGTTTGTAGCTATGCGGCAAAATCCTATTTATGTTTACTCAAAGCAATAAGTCCCATTGATTTTAATGGGATAGGATTCCAGCTTTAGTTTGATCCTATCAGCTATAATACCAACACAGTAGGTCAGTCTCAGGAATTAACTTGGAGTCTCTTGACAGTATTGAGCAATTTATGCAGAATTCTGGGAATGCTGCCCCAGCTTCCTACACAGAAATGCAATTGTCTTAGAGTTTTATTATTATTATTATTATTATTATTATTATTATTATTATTATTATTATTATTATTATTATTATTATTATTATTATTATTATTGTTGTTGTTGTTGTTGTTATTGTTATTGTTATTGTTATTGTTGTTGTTATTGTTGTTATTGTTGTTATTGTTGTTATTGTTGTTATTGTTATTGTTGTTATTGTTATTGTTATTGTTATTGTTATTATTATCATTCCTTCCTCCCAGTAGGAGCCCAGGGTGGCAAACAAAAACACTACAAACACTATAAAACATCATAAAAACAGATATTAAAATATATTAAAACAAAACATCTTTAAAAACACCCTTTTTAAATAAAATAAAACAAAAAATCTTAAAAAGCAATTCCAACACAGACACAGTCTGGGATAAGGCCTCTACATAAAAGGCTTGTTGAAAGAGCATGTTCACTGTCATTTATCTTCTGGATATGTGACCCTTTGGTGCCCTGGTGCAAATATTTAAATGCCTCCATCGACACACATTTGTCTCCTCTCCCCTATAAACTAGTTATGGACTATTCTACACAAATGTATCATTTAACACTTAGATCCCTTACGTTCCATATTATGCTCCTCTGTGCTTTTCTTGAATATGAGATGGCTACACCATAAACTAGCTATGTCCTACTGAGCTTTACTGCTTTTCTGTTTTTAGTAGCATCTGCAATATTTATCAACATCTTACACGTGTTGAGTTTAACCAAATCAATAATTAAAGTATCAAGGGGTAATGGCTGAAATACAGAGAGCATATGAAATTATCCACCCTTTTAACTGCAAAACCTGGTTTGCTTTTTTCTTTGCCTACAAAACATTTCATCCAATATAGGGCAGAAACAAACTCACTGTTCTACCTGTTCCAGTGCATCTCCACCTCTCTTTTCTGGAAATGGGGGCGCACAATGCTATTCAAACCCTGTCTCCATTAAATTAAATAAATAATAATAATAATAATTATTATTATTCACCATTGGCCATGCTGGCTGAGGCTGATGGGAGTTGTAATTCACAACATCTGGAGAGCACCATGTTGGCTACATTTGGCATAGAACATGGACATTGACTAGCCCAGGACTGGAGGACTCACAGGGGTGTGATGAGTCTCTGGAGGTAAGAGACTCACGGTGTGGCTTCACAAGAAAACATGATCTTCCAACTTGAGGGGAGGGGATGTTACAACTAACCTTATACACAAAAGACAATCCTTCCCCCAATTCAGAAAAAACAAGAGTTCCCCATACCTAAAGGACAGTCAATGGAAATTGTAGACAATGTTGTTGTTTATTATTTATTTATTTAATTAATTGTTGTTATTTAAATTTCCATATAAATATGCTGAAAGCAGCTAACAACAGAACAAAAATACAAACCGCCACATCAATAACAACCAGATACTAAATCATTTCAAAACATAACAATCCAACAAATAACCCAGTTTCATTGCATTAACATCATATTTAAAATCATGATAAAGCAAACAATCAATTAAAACATATTGATTAATGACAAACTTAACAGAGCATAGTTAAGCTATGGAATTCGCTCCTACAAGAGGCAATGATAGCCACCAACTTGGATGGCTTTAAAAGAGGATTAGACACATTCATTGAGGATAAGGCTATCAATGGCTGCTAGCCATGCAGGCTATTCTCTGCCTCCACAGTCAGAGGTGGTATGCTTCCAAATACCAGTTGCTGGAAACCAGAGAAGGGGAGAGTGCTCTTACACTCAGGTCCTGCTTGTGGGTTTCCCATTAGAGCATCTGTTTGGCCACTGTGAGAACAGGATGCTGAACTAGATGGGCATTGGCTTGATCCAGCAGGCTCTTAAATATTCCAGCACAAAAATACATGAAAATAGTCTATTGCCCAAGCTCAGATGTTACAGCCTCTGCTAGTTGCTGTCATTTTGGCTGCTAGTTGCTGTCAGTGTTACTGCATATTGTATCGCTAGTTCCAACAATATTCACTATTTATTACAAACAACAGCTCAATCAACTCCACAATGTTGTTATCTAAGATTCAGCTTCATACGGAGATTTGGTATCTTTTTTTAAAAAAAACTTTTTAGTTTTGAATTGCAGATAACACAACAAAAACATTCTCACCCCCATCCCCACAGATGAGTACAGCCTATCAGTTCCCAAAAAAAGAAGAGCATCAAGTCAAGTCACCATGTCCAATAAAAAGTGACTTTCCATAAATTGCCATGGGATGCTGGTGCTCTATATCTGTGCTTCTTTGTTGCAGCATAACCAATAAAGCTAAATCAAACAGCATAAAATTTGTCTGATTTGGAATTTGGCATTTTTCAGCTAATTCAGTGGCTTTTTGGCTACAGCCACTCTCACATACATTTTTGTCCCATTGCTGTAATTTATTTTACATGTGCTTTTATGCAATACTGTTACTCCATATGTGCTACTATTTCTAATAATGATACCCACTCTTTCTTACATTGTTTCCAGGTCCCATTGACTTTGTGTGTGAGTGTATATGTTTTTTTATTGTGCAGCTTACTTTATGAAGAGAGCAAAGACACTGTATTGAGAAAAAAACCCACTGCTCCTTTTCTCCTGTAGCTAAAGCATAAATCCAGCAAACTCTGTCATGCTGGGCCCCATCTGCACTATACATATAAACCAGTATCATACCACCTTAAATAGTCGTGGCTTTTCCCAAAGAATCCTGGGAATTGTAGTTTGTTAAGGGTGCAAGAATTTGTTAGGAGACTACAATTCCCAGAGTGTTTGCCAATCAATCGTTCCCAGGAATCTCCAGAAACTACTGGCCTTGGAGGTGGGGGAAAGGGGTCTCTTAACTCTCAGCATCTTAATAAACTACAGCTCTCAGGATTCTTTGGGGAAGCCATGGCTGATGTAAGTTGTATAATGCTGCTTTAATTGTATAGATTGGATGTGGCCCTAGTTAAAACTAAAGGAGACGTCCGATCTTTGCTAAAACATCTGTGAAACAATACATAATTTAACACATGCAATCATGATCAGGAACAGAAAGCCTATCTCCTTTTTAAAAAAATTAAAGGCACACTGCTTGACCATTGGCCACATACTATAAACATTTGCAGAGACATGGCAGTTATATAATAGGAAACTAAGATTGCACTCCTTTTATCATTTCTGTTGTTCTCCTCCCAAGATCGCACTGCAACACCTGCCCGTCAAAAGATGAAACACAGGGCAATCTGGGGCCTCAGTGTTATGACTGCCAAGGGAGAAATGTCATTAGCACAAATAAACCCATCAGCAGCTAGCCTCTCTTTGTTGCTGATCCCTCAGAACATAGGGGCACAACACATGTTACCATAGCTCCCCAGGAAGGAGAAGAAAATGGAACTCCAATTGCTGTTGTTAAAACATACCCACTTAAAAACCCAACACCAACGCCATTCATTTAAAATATTGTTTTGCAAAGGAGGCAAGGGAAGCTGCAAACTTAAATAATTTTCTTTTCTTTTTAAAAAAAATCTAATGTAGGAAATGGAAAAATCTGGCCTCTCTCTTTCCCCTCTCCTCCCCCCATTATCTCCACAGTTGGTGGACCAAACTGTTTCGGTAGATGAGATGTACCTGGGGTCCAGTCCCCAAAGAGGCTCATGAGTAGCATTGCTGTTGCTGCTGTTGCTGCTAGTGACCTGCAGGGTGGCACACTGTGGATTTTATGCTTTTCGCCACCATGTTTTTTTCCTTAATGTTGGTAGTCTAGAAGGTTTTGCAACATAAATACAGGTACACATCAATGGGCTGTGAATGGGACCTTCCCCCTTCATCTTCCTTTACTTATAGGAGGTCATGGGGGGGGGGCGCTCCGCCACCTCTTATCTCCACTTCTGGTCGCCGGAATTCTCAGAACCCTGGGTGGTCTCTTGGGCTCAGACCACCCTTTGGTGGGGAACATACTCATAGAGTTCCATTGCCCCATTCATTACTGGACACCTTTATATTTATTTTGTTCTATATACCCTTTTTTCTCCTGTTTGCTTTTTCACCCACCTCCCTCTTTCTGGCTCACGATGAGGGATGAAAAACTGAGACATTTCTGTCCTGTTATTCTTCCTCTTCCCCACCTTCGTTCTCCTCATGGAGGCAGTCCAGATTCCTTTTGTAGCTCACCTCTTTCTCCGCAGCTTCCTCCTCCTCTCCTTGTTAATCTCTCACCTGAATCTCTGCACCACCCTGGTTTCATTGTCAGTATTTCTCCTCTGTTGCTCCAGTCCCCTTCTTCTCATCCCTTCTGGGACCCTTCCCCACTCTTTTCAGACACCAGCCTCTCATCTCTTGAAGGATGCTCTCTGCATCCTTATCTACCAACACATTTGGCTGCCGCTCAGCTGGGTGTCGGCTCAGCTGTTGAGTTAAATGAGGAGTGCCAGCATCTGCCACAGTCCTTTCAAAAGCTCCACAAGTGGCCTGTAGATTATAGCATGGTCCTTGAACCTGGAGGCAGCAGCACATATATCATCAGTAGCTGGCAAATTCAGAAGTGCAGGGTCTCTTCATGTTAGTCTCAGCCATGCTCCCTCCCTCTTATTTTAAATTTTTACATTTTTTTTGTGAGGCTTGGTTGAGAATGAGATCCTTGTTAATGCTCTCTCCCACAACAATAGACACCCCTAAGAGCCAATAAGCATGAAAGAGTCTTCTCAATGGATAGCTCACCTCCTTTCACTCTGATTGGCTTGTAGGATGCTGGAGGTATAGGGACCCTGCCGTGACCTGGTTCCCAAGAGGGTAAAGGGTCTAAGACTCCCTGAGACCTTGGACAACTACACCCCTGGCACTGGTGGGGTGGAGCTGCCCCATCAGCACCAGCATCACTACTGCTTAAGTCCTGGACTGGGATGGGGTAGAAGCACATTTGTGGCCATGTCATTGCACCAGCGGGACCATCTGGTGCAACTGCACAGCCCTGAGCTCATTGCCACTGTCCCCTAGCCTCATCTAGGAAGCAGAAGCGAGAGGCTGCTCCTTCCCCCAGCACTCCATATACAATGCATCGAAAGAAACTGTGAGCCATGGATGAAAATAACATTCATGCTGAAGGAAAAAGCTTAAGGCATTAATAACATTCCTTTATGGATTCTGTACTCATTCTTCTTAAGGTCATTGTGAAAGAATCATCTCAAGGATACATTGACGTAGAAAAGACATATAGCTGTGCTATAGAAATATTTTTGATAATAATATTATTATATTTAGACTTGTAGCATCAGCATCAACAATGGCACATATGGAAAGTAATGTGTGCTATGCATATGTCTGACTGTAACTGCTGGCTTTTTTTTTTTTTTTTTTTGGTCAGTCTGGGAACTACTCCAGATTCTGAAATTCTTATATAGGTAAATCCAGAGCTTGGAAAAGTTACTTTTTTAAACGACAACTCTCATCAGCCCCAGCCAGCATGGCCACTGGATTGGGCTGATGGGAGTTGTCGTTCAAAAAAGTAACTTTTCCAAGCTCTGGGTAAATCTAAGTTTACTGTGCTTCTAGGCATTATTTTCCAACTTCTTTCAACTTCTTGTTCACCTTCAGAAACAATAGCCTTTTGCCTGAAGAACATTGTAAAAATAAAAGAATGAACTTTTGAGAGTGTGTGTCTACATTGCCAAATTGTATTCAAAATATCTTCCAACATTTAACGACATGACACACTAGGCAGTTTGATTCTATAACCGCTGGGCCCTGATAGACAACTCATTTTACAATTAAGTTACTCTAACAGTGCAATCGCAACCACATCTACTCAGAAGTACATCCTATTGAATTCACTGGGGCTAGCCTCAGGTAAGTGAGGTAAAGACTGCAGCCTAAGGGAGCAATCCAAACCCAAGATCCACTGGGATCAGCCAGGGCTATGCTGGCTAAAGTCCCTCATCCCAGCTCAGATGGACATATGCCAGCTGAAACCTTCCAATCCAATTTAGCTGGGGTTCAACATAAGTCAGCTTTGCTGAGTCCAGGTTAAGTCCCGGAAAAGGGGTGTTCCAGGGACATAACATGATGAGATGGGGCAGGGGAAGACTTGTCCCTATTCGAAACTCCAGCTCTGTCACATGACAGCAGAAGTGACACTGACCAAAAGGGCAGTCAAACTCTATTTTAAAGGTTGGTTTTTCCTTTGCCAGGCTTGGGCCAGTTCGGCTGGCAATGGCCTTTTCTGAATGGAGTTTGCAATAGGGGTGAGTTACACTGGCATAGTTTACCCAGGCGTCAATTATGCTGGCTCCCTATAGTTTGGATTGCTCTCCCCATCTGTCTTTCCCAACCTGGTGCCCTCCAGATTTTGGACTATGATGTCCATCAGTCCCAGCCAGCTCAGTCTGGCAGGGACTGAAGGGTGTTGTAGTCCAAAACATCTGGAGGGCACCAGGTTGGGGAAGGCATCTCTAAACTTTAAGTAATGCCCACAGGAAGCCTCTTTACATCATTAGAAACAGATGCCTCATATTCAAGCTGATGGCAAACATACCGACATCACATTGTAGAGAGGGTGGCATTGGGATTCATAGGCTTCTGAAGCTTACATAGACATGTTGGTAGAATGGATGAATAACAATTTATTATGCATTTATTTACAAAGAGAGGGAACAGAGAGCCAAAATTCTGGGTCAAATGCATGATGGAGGAAAGGGGGAAACCTGTGGCCCTCCAGATGTCGCTGGAGTTCCAGGATGGTCAATGTTCCTCCAGATGTTGATGATGCTCCATGATGGCCAATGGCCAGGGACAGAGCTTGGAAAAGTTACTTTTTTGAACTATAGCTCCCATCAGCCCAATCAGGTGGCCATGCTAGCTGGGGCTGATGGGAGCTGTAGTTCAAAAAAGTAACTTTTCCAAGCTCTGGCCAGGAATAATGGAAGCTGTAGCCCAACAACATCTGGAGGACCACAGATTCCCCATCCCTGGCATAATGGAAAATATATCATCAGGAAAAGGATTAGATTGTCATGTTATGGTCCAATCCTGGATCCCAAGGAGGGCAGAGTAGGGACAGCTCCAAGTGAGCAACTTGCTCTGACTAAGATTGAGAGTAGACTGAGGCCTTTTAAGCCTCTGGCCTCAGACTACCACCTCCAGGCTTCACCCCCTTGAGAGAATTTCAGAGCCTTGAAGGGCCAACCCTCTGGCCTAAAGATGAACATTTTCCTCCTCTCCATACACTCCCACCTGATCCCTGCACACTTGGACTGGTGATATGTAGTGGGAGGCATCTGGTTCTTCAGGCTCAGGGGAAGGCTCTGGCCCTATAGGCCCTGGTGGTCTGGGAGATTCCTCTGGGGTCTCCTGTCCAACAGCCTCAGGTACAATGATCTCCCTGTTTTCAGTAGTCAGCTCTGAGCCCTGACCCTGACTCAGCTCCACATCTAGTGTCACTGCTAGATCAGGGATCATGACATAGATGAGTCTCTCAGAGTTCCATAGTTAGAGAGTGCTTCCAAACTGTCACTGTTTGGGGGTGGGATGTAATCACACACTGCAAATTTAGGTTGCACAATTATAGTTGATTGGGAGGTCTTGCACAACCAACCTGCTTCTTCAAAGTATCAGACTTTTTGCAAAAAGGAAATTCACTGGAAAGTGTACAATAAAATTGCTTTGATGCAACATCAACTAACCTCCCCGCAAACAAGCCAGAATGAATGTTCATTGAACAGCCAACATCATCTAAGCTCCCTGAAAACAATCAGGATGAATGCTCAATAAACAGGTCATCTGGAAGCACGTTGGGTGCTACAGCTGAGGCACTCTGTCCTATCTGTCTACCATCCAGAGCAGCAGGGCCTCTACTGAAGACCTGAATGGGTGGGTAGGAACACATGGGAGGTGATGCTTATGGTCTGATACCAGACTCTCTAGAGTTTTAAAGATAAAGACAAGCTCTCAGAAACAGACTCAGAAACAGCCCAGAAGTTGGCAATTCAGTTCTCCACATTTCTGTAGCAATTTGAAAGTATTTTTAAGTCCTCATGAAAAATATTCAGCATTTTAGTGCAAATTTATCCTAATAAATACATTTTTATATGCAGCTTTGACTAATATACCCATTTGTGCAAGCAATTTCTCCTAATACATTGCATTTTTGTATGTCATTTTCACTGATACATTCATTTTCAAGCACACTTTTCCCCAATATATGCATTGTTTGTAAACACTGGTTGATGAACTGCATTGCAAAATTTGGATAAATGCAAATTTTGAAGGATGGCTGTGTTTTGGTTCTCATACTGTTTTGGAAACTGTAAATTTGATAGATTCAGCTTTAAATGCAAATATAATTGAATCCCCCCCGCCCATCCTGAGTAGCAGTAGAGCTGTGGACCAATCAACTTCCATTTGAAGACAGTGTCTGCTTCCTATTTAGTAGCCAGAGAATGGCAGCTTTTAAAATCCAAGCTCCCCACATGGACAGATTCACATTTAACATGGAAAAGCCTGTACAAAGCAGTATCTATATTCAAACATTGGACAAGGATTTGAATCAGCTGAAATGAGACAGAGTCTCATCACCAGCTATGTGGAACAAGAAGCCTTACGTTTAGATATAGGCCAAATGTGCTTCGAGATAGCATAGAGAGTTATGTTGCAGCAACCCACTGTGACATGTCTGGTGGACATTTCAGATTGCTTGCAACTGTTCTGATTGGGAGCTAATATTGTGATAGTGTCTGGAAATTTACATGACATCTGTTTGGTGCACATTCTTTAATCATCAGTCAATCAATCAGCCAGTCAACCAATCAATCATCTATTACTTGTATTGGGAGCTTGTAAAAGTGAGATCCCACTTTTATTACTTGTGATGAGATGTGGGCTGAGCAGGGCCCATTCACAGGCTACAGGCAGGGCCCAGATAACATATAAGAAAGATTAAACGTTGATATAGTCCAGTGTTTGGTCCCCACAGCAGCCAACCAGATGTCCAAGCGGTGGAGGCTGGTGGCTCTGATGTCAGTGGGGCAGTGAATCCACTCTGGGTTTTAGTCCAAACATTCAAGGAGCTGTCCAAGGTGCGAAAGCTCCCTGAAAGTTCAGACTAAAACCCGGAGCAGATTCACTACCAACTAACATTGGAGCCATCAGTCTCCACTGTGCCCATGGGAAGTCCACGAGTAGGACATGAGCATAACACTCTCTTGCTGTTGTTCCCCATCATCTGGATTTCAAAGGCGTGCTGTCTTTGACCTTGGACGTAATATGCAGCCATCATGACTCATAACCAGGGATCACTTCAAGCGCCCTTCATCACTTCCACAACTGTTGCCTCCCTTCTTGTCTGCTCCCTGCCCCGGGGCTCTCACAATGTTCCCAGTGAATTGAGGTGGGATTATAATCTATAATTTTAATTAAAATATGATACACTGAAACCTTTCACCCCCCCTGCAAAAAAAAATGCTGAGCAATTTTTAAAATTGCCATTTTAACACTGACACATTAAAGTATGGCACCCCACACTAATATTTTGGCATTCCTTATGTTGGATCCAGGGAGGATAAGGAACCTGAAGTTGAGAGTGTGATCTTACAGTATTTCCAATGTAATGACTTTATCTCTTAGGCTACAGAGAACAAATCATGACAGTTGCAAGGCAAGCTAATCATATTGAATATATGTGTGTGATGATGTCAGCAGTACAGATTATGGCCTCTATCCAGAAAAAAAGTGTGATAAAGAGTTTCATTTAAAAAGGGAATTCAAGCAAAACCTTCTCAAGTCCACAATTACCTTCTGTCTGAATTGCTTTTCAGTTATGCCTAATGCAGTTCATACATTCCTTCTTATTAAGTCAAAGTGTGGCTAGTTAGAGGTGTAACCATTGAAAAGGAGATACTGGGACATTTAAAGGAATTCCTGATCAAAGATGTCCCAGAGTTAATGAAAATCAAAAAGTGGACAGAAAGAGCTGGAACTGTGTCACTGTGAATAGGTTTATAAAAAAAAAGTCCTTCAGATGTTGTCATTGACATGCCTTTTCAAATCACAAAATGTTGTCAGTGTTAGAGGATCCATATTTCTGCTGCAGCCATTAAAGTATTAATGCTGTCATTTTGACAATAGGTTTTAAAAACTGTAAAAGGGATTCTGCAGGGATGAATGAATCAGTCTATTATCTGTCTCTGTGATTTTCACAATTTCAAAAATCCATTCCATTTCATTTCTGCATTAATCTATGTTTTTTTTTTAAAAAAGCTCCCATTCACATTTAAATTTAAATAGGATTTAACAATATGAACTTCTAAACATATTTTATCTCAAAACAATGCATTTTAAAAAACATGTTGATACATTTTGGAGCTAAGAACTGCATCACAATACTGGGAACCATGTGACATCCGATGGACAGCTCCTTTCTCAGTTGCAGATCAGGATGATGGTGATGACGACGACGACGATGATAACAACAACAATAAACCACTCACCCTTCACTGAAAGGTTCCAGGGTGGCTTATAAAAATATAAATATACAATATTCAAGTCAATCAAAACAATTTATAGTTAGTTTATATTCACAATTTATATCCACAATTTGTGAGTTGCTCAAGCATCACTAACATTTTAACCACAAACCGATGTTTAGCTGAACTCTGCTTTCCTGCAATTTCCACTCATTGGCTCCGGTTAAGTGGGCACATTTCACTCCATTAACAACGCTTAATTGCAGTAGTTTTCTGATATTTAGCTGGGACATAATGGTGCCTTTTCCCATTTAAAGCATATTTCTGTGTTGCTATGGCAGGCACTAGAGGAGTCTTTTCCTTTCTACCAGATAATCCCTCAATTAATAATACATAACACTGGACACTCATTAAATATTTACTGCCTGTAAAGAAAGAAATTAAGTAGTATTGAAGAAGCCAAAAACATACAGGGCTATATTTGTTGGCATTCCTCACACTGATGGAAGGCTCTTTCATCAAGTGAAGGCTTCCATTGGCAAAATGGGGAGGGAACTGATTGTGCCAATTTACCTGTAACCTGCAGTTCTCTTTGTGCTACCCAGATCTGTTCCAAAGGAGGAGGCACAGGAGGAGGAGGAATTAGCAGAAATGGCCTCTCTCTGCACTCTAATGATGGAGGCTTTTACTAGATCAGGACTGGGGAGTCTTTGGGCCTCCAGATGTTGCGAAACTATGACTCCCATTAGCCCCAGTGCATGGCTAATGGCCAGGGAGGATGGGCACTGTAGTTCAGCAACATCTGAAGGACCAAGGGTTCTCCACACCTGTGCTAGATCAAATAACTTCATGTTAGCACAGTGGACACAATCTGGGCCAGTCCTATCATGAATGCACAAAGCCACGTCTCAAGTGGCAGATTGAGAGGGACAGTGAAATGCATGTTTCCCACCTGCCTTGAGCCCACACCACTGGGCTCCTTCAGGAGGAAGGGCAAGATATCAATCAATCAATCAATCAATCAATCAATCAGTAAAGTGTGCATAGGGATGGAAAGATCTGTCAATATTGGTTCTCTCAGTTTCTCCTTTTCTCATCCTATACATTTAGTTCTCCAAATTTCTGCAGCAATTCGCATTTTTTTAAAAAAAATCCTCATGAAAATTCTCCAGCATGTTAATGCAAATTTCTCCTAATAAGCACAGTTTTACTGATGTACACATTTTTGCATGCCATTTCTCATCATATAATGCATTTTTATACGTTATTTTCATTCACATGCTCATTTTTATGCACACTTTCCTCTAACATATGCCCTGGTGTAAACATTGTTTGGCTGGCAAACTGCATTGCAAAATTCAAATAAGTGTGAATTTTGAAGGATGGCTGTGTTTTCATTGTCATATTGTTTTGGAAAGTGTGAATTTGATAGATTTGGCTTGATATGTGAAATACATTGAATTTCTTACTCATCCCTACTCCCCACACCAGCTGCTACCCTTTCACTCAGTTTTCTATGACTTGCAGCAACTGCCTGGCCAGGCTTTAAAGTGAGTAAGTGGTGACAGTTGCCAAGTCAAGCACAACAGGCCTCCCAGCTTCCAGCTAGGCCAGACACCAGCTGAAGCTCTAGACTGGGCAGCTGCCACCCAAGGACTGAGGTTGGGCCACCCAGAGAAAGGCCTTATATAAGACTCCTCCAAGTGTCATAAGATTTGATGAAACTGTCATGGACATGTTGATGGGCTTTTGTTAGTTAAGCTATAGAATTCGCTCCCATAAGAAGCAGTGATGGCTGTTAACATGGATGGCTTTAAAAGAGGATTAGACAAATTCATGGAGAATAAGGCTGTCAGAGTATTCAAAATGCAACATGAGATAGTGCTGGAAGATGAGACCCCCAGGTCAGAAGGCACTCACCGAGCTACTGGGGAAGAATAAAGGAGAAGTACGAGTAGTGCTGTGACTAATAGACAAGTAGTGCAATAGTACAATTGCTTAGCATTTCTTTTCAAGGTTCCTTAAAGAGTCTTGCCTTGGTTCAGAAGCGGTCCCTGCTGTCACAGCTGCTTCTCTGCTGGGAGAAACTGTGTGTGGCCTCCACCTCCCCTTACAGCCACCCCTTTCCTCCAAGTTTTCCACTATTTGGAGCATTGGTTCAGAAGGTTTCCATGCTGTCACACTTGGCTATTTATTTATTGGTTTGTGGCCTCCACCTCCCCTTACAGCCACCCCTTTCCTCCAAGTTTTCCACTATTTGGAGCATTGGTTCAGAAGGTTTCCATGCTGTCGCACTTGGCTATTTATTTATTGGTTTGTGGCCTCCACCACCCCTTACAGCCACCCCTATCCTCCAATTCTTCAGAAGATTTCTCATGATGTCATATATACAAAGTTTGCTCAGTCATTTCTCAACTGACAGCATTACCAGGGCTGTCATCTGAAACAGCGTTCCTCGAGAATGTCTTCAGAGCTTCATCCTCTTCTGCTTCTGCTGTTGTCATAGGTATAGTCATGAGGATTCTGAGTAACGTTTGCTCCAATGCTGGCTCCAGATTGTTCTCCAAAAGAAGGTATAGGAGCATGGAAACATCCCTACATTTGTACAGTTCTGTTGTCTGGTGTAGGAGGAAGAGCTCTGTCTTCAACCAATCTTTCTCCAGCAATAAATGCCTGCTGTGGAAATCTTTGGCTGTGTGTTGGAATCAAAGTCCCCTGTATCATTGATGAACTTGAAAGATGACTGGTGAATACAAATTGTTCATTGGCATGTGCGATGATGATATCACAGGTTTCCGATGCCACGCAATTGCAGGATCACCTTTGATTTGTTTCAGGGAAGGTGAGATTCCAAAGGTAATTCAGCAAACAAGCTTCAGATGGACTCTCTCACAATATCAGTGGAATCCCCAGACTCTGACAGAGATGTCTTCACTGCTGCAGAATCCATGGCTGTTCTTTGGAATCTATGGCAGAGGACATTGGTGTGAGACCTTATTCTATGGAACAGAGATAGCAAGTACAGGAAGAGACCACAGGGCAGAATGAAGGAGGCCGGAGTGCCTGGAAGCAAGAAGCAACACCAGGACAGGTGAGGAGGAGACCAGAAGAAGAGAAGAGAGCCCACAGTAGGGGTAAAGGAAGCCATTGGGCCTCAAGGTAAGGGAAGAGACACAAAGGTATGGGTGAAAGGAGGCAAGTGGGCCTGGAAGTAAGAGAAGCGACTTACCCGAAGGTGGGGATGAAGTAGGCTAATAGGCCAGGAAGGAGATATGTGGGATGAATATACTGCCATTCCTACAGTGCTTTCTTTGAAATGCTACTTACCGGTGCAGAGTCCCGTCACCTCTTTTGTTGCTGCCCAAGGACACCATTTTATGCTGGCACCCATGGCACTTTTCTCAAGAGATGACTCCTGGCACCTCATTTCTTTCTCCGCTTTGACCCCACACTCGCAGAGGTCATTTGCTTCCATGCCATTCCTTTAACCGCACACTGGGATGGGGATCTCTTCTTTTATTTCCTGTCCCACTGCCTTCTTTCACCTAAACTCTGTTGTATGTGTGTGTGTGGTTTGGTGCGCTGGCCCGGCGCCTCGTTCACTGCAACTCTGGGCATGGTATCTCTCCTCTTCCTTCGAGGCCTGCTGGCCCAACCGTAAGAATGCCATCCCCTAAGAGAAGAGACCACAGGGAGTCAGGAAAGGAGGCCAGTGGAGTTGAAATTAAGAGACCAGGGGAAGAGGAGAGCAGCCAGCATGCATTAAAAGAATAGACCTCTAAGGAGGATTGGGGTAAAGGAGGCCAGCGGGCCAGGAAGTACGAGACGAGACCTCCCCAAGGTTAGGGTAAAGAAGGCCACTGGATCAGCAGGTAAGAGAAGAGACAGCCCCGAGGTTGGGGTAAAGAAGGCCAGTGGGTCAGAAGGTAAGAGAAGAGACAGCCCCGAGGTTGGGGTAAAGAAGGCCAGTGGGTCAGAAGGTAAGAGAAGAGACAGCCCCGAGGTTGGGGTAAAGAAGGCCAGTGGGTCAGAAGGTAAGAGAAGAGACAGCCCCGAGGTTGGGGTAAAGGAGGCCAGCGGGCCAGGAAGCAAGAGAAGAGAACCGCCAGGGGATCAGATAGAAGGAGCCCAAGAATTAAGAGAAGAGACCTCCTCGAGGGTGAGGGTAAAGGAAGCCCGTTGGCCAGGAAGTAAGAGAAGGGATGACTCTTAGGGTTGGGCTGAACATGGCCAGCAGGCCTCGAAGGGAGAGGAGATACCAAATATAACACCACCCCCAGAGTTACAATGAAGGAGGCACCAGGCCAGGGCTTAAAAAAAAAACCACACACACACACACAAGAGAGTTAAGGTGAAGGAAGGCAGTGGGCCAGCAAATAAGAGATCCCCATCCCAGTGTGCGGTTTGAGGGAGCCAGCAGGCATGGAAGCAAATGACCTCCCCGCAGAGCTTGGAAAAGTTACTTTTTTGAACTACAACTCCCATCAGCCCAATCTAGTGGCCATGCTGGCTGGGGCTGATGGGAGTTGTAGTTCAAAAAAGTAACTTTTCCAAGCTCTGTGCTGGTCGATGGTC
This sequence comes from Rhineura floridana, assembly GCF_030035675.1. NCBI lineage: Eukaryota > Metazoa > Chordata > Lepidosauria > Squamata > Rhineuridae > Rhineura > Rhineura floridana. The sequence continues at coordinate 14,538,815 of NC_084495.1, read as the reverse complement.
AGAAGGCTACTGGGTCAGGAGAAGAAAATCCATCCATTCCCTGAAAAGAGAGATCCATCCTCTTTCTGCAACAATCTCTTCTTCCTGAGCAGGTGATCCTTTCAAGCCTGCCTGCTCCTTCCTCCTCCATGCCCGATGGTCCTAATGGGCCAGGGAAGGATAGCACCTCACAGAAGAGATATCACTGGTGATGTAATAATTGCCATATTGCAGTTGGCAGTCGATGAGGTCATTTGCCCCAGTTGGGAATGTTGAAATTAATGCACAATGCATGACCTGTGTGTAAAGGCAAAGTTGAGAGAGAAGGCACTGCAGGGACTCTGACACGAAATGACCGCTCCGAAGCCCAGCCCTTTTATGTGCAGCTGAGACTCCTGTGGCTGTTCGAAGTTTCTGCGCCAACTGCACAGCAGAACACAAAGTTCTGCTCTTTGAAGGTTCCGTGTGTTATTGTGGTAACTGCACATTTCTCCCCTGGAAGTGTGCTACCTAGCAAGCCAGCCCAGATAGCACCAGATGTTTAGGTCCCCAGGTGACTGGGCATTGCCTCATCTGGTCAGATGGATAGTCTGTAGCTACATCTATTGCCCCCTCTCATGTTTACCATTCATTCATTCATTCATACCCTGCCCTTCCTCCCAGTGGGAGCCCAGTCCCTATTACACAGAATATCGTATTTCCAAAGACAATAAAGATGAATAAATTACAGAAAATCATCATGATGGGGGTGGTAGTGCTGATGATGGAATTACAGATCTATAGGGATATAAGGTTGAAACACACCCACCTCTTAAAGTCTTCCAAAAATGAAAACTGGATCAATACAAATTCCAGAAAGCCTTCATTTGGAGTATAATTTGTGGGAGCTATTTTGCATCTCCACATTTATTTGAATTCCCCCTCCCTCCCGTGTGAGAAGTCCCCTCCTCAAATGTGTCAGAAAAAGATGTTTGGAGAAGTTTGTCCAAAGAGGTCAGTGGGCTACAAAAGAGAACCTAATGAGAGGTTTGAGGCCATCAGTAAGCCAGGAGAAGTGTCCCCTTTGAGAAGTTCGGGTCATTCTCAGCAAGATCCATACTTCTCCTCTGAGCAACATGTGGTTGTAAGGATACTGGCCATTCTCTCCCTTATAGCCCACCCCCTTAGCCTCACACCATCCACTTCCAACAGCAATGAAGGGCTACAAGAACACTGGGCTACATTGCAGGGTTGTTGTAACCCCCCTCTTTCTGAGCAGTTGAAGAGGGGGGCAGAAACCTGCCCACCAAGGACAGGAGGAGTGTGGAGGTCTCAGGGATCTTTTGCTGGAAACCCCAAAGAGCACAGAAAATGAGCGAGGTTCCACCTTCCACTGCCATGGGTTTAGCTATTTTTAATCAGACTTAGTGGCTGCAATTTCCCGGCTGCTTTTTGGTGCTTGACTGAAGATGGAAGGAGGCCTTAACACAACATGTAAAACCAGAAAGGGTTGGTTTGTTTATTAATTGAGTTTCAACCAATGAAGGGTTGAGCTGGAGTCTTGAAGTTGAGCTGAAGGTCTTAATGAGAGTCATTGTGTACGCCCCACTCTGACCAAACTCAGACCTAAATGCTAAACATAGACGCCCCCCCCGATGTGCAATGTGGGGCTAAGATCACTAGACTACACGGCAGGATTTATTTTATCTAACAAGACTTATATACCAGTTAATAAAAGAAGGTGGTTTACTTAAAACTGTTTAATATATCTGAAAAGATACCTCAAAGATTGTCTCACTCTTTAGATCTCCAAATGATCATGTTTTCCAATGGTTTAATTGCTTTATCGCTTCTGCCCTGGCTCCTGTGGGAGGAAGAGCTGCCCCACTTGTGAGCTTCTGGCTGGCTCATCTGCTTGGCCACTGTGAAAACAGGGTGGGTCCCCTTTGGCCTGACCTAGCAACAGCCTGGCTCTTCTGAGGTAGGGTATATATTTAAGAAAGAAAGAAAGAAAGAAAGAAAGAAAGAAAGAAAGAAAGAAAGAAAGAAAGAAAGAAAGAAAGAAAGAAAGAAAGAAAGAAAGAAAGAAAGAAATATAATCAAAAGATTGATTTAAAAACAGAGACTAAAAGAGATATTAAAGGTAACAGACATAAATAATTTGTTTTGTTATTTTCAAATTGATTTTTAAAGTGGTGTAACCTTTTATTATGAATATTAATAATAATATTAATAATAATAATAACACCATTTTATCAGGAGGTCCGTTCTGCACAACATAGGAAGCAGACCTTTAGTGTGGTGGCACCGACCCTGTGGAATTCCCTCACCTTAAATATTAGACAGGCGCTATGATGACTGACGTGGGTCCTCCCCCCGCCCTTCACCATCCCAGGAGCCAACTCCCCACCCTGGACAATTGATCCTGGCAAATATCCTTCCCTGCCAAGGCTGTGCACACTCACAACGGCCCTGCGGTGTATGTAGCTGCCACCACCCCTTATCTGGTTAATCACCCTGAGCCAAGGGGAAGCTCAGAGCCCCATAACTTGCCTGGGATCCCTAGAGTCAAGAGACAAGCAGACACTCCTTGCTCTGGGGCCCTAAACAAACATCCCCATTTACACAGTAGTCCTGGTCAATGGTCAAGGTACTGGGTTAGAACCAACCCTCTCCCACAATTCCCTGCTACACAACCATCTTGGATGCAGGTTTTCATGACATGTTCCCCTTTTTTTAAAGACGACATTAGAGGTTCAACACCTCTTATTTCATCATTAGCTCTCAGCAGAGATGGCAGAAGAACCAGGCAAACAAACTTTACAACAAAGAAAAATCATTTACTTAATCCCTAAGCGTAACATGCTATTTCTGGCCCACTAAAAAAGGTAACTTCAACAAAAATTGAAAATCCTTACAAGAAAAAAAGGAAAAATCTCTTTACAGGACAAGTTGAATAAAAAGGTTCCTAAACCAGTGAGGTAAATGGGCATAAAAATGAATAAAAAGGAAAAGAATGGTGAAAAAGGACACTTCGAAAAACCCAGGATCATTTTCCTGCATAGGTCATAAAATCATCAAAATCCACATCACAAGGATCCTAAAACCAAGTTAAAATCACAAAGGCCTGTTGACAACTATCAGACCATCACACCTGTTTAGGCTTGCATTTTTTACATAAATCAGTCAAGGGAGTGGCAATGGTACTGAAATGGGGGGCAAACCTCCCTCCTATAGTATCCTATGCTGTGACTAATGACGCAGCTGGGTCAAAGCCGAAAGGAAGCCCAGAGGCTGATGCGCACAGATGCAAAAGGAGAGTCCGGAGTTGTACAACGCACACAATAGGAACATGGAATGTGAGAAGCATGAACCAGGGGAAGTTAGAAATTGTCAAGCAAGAAATGGAGCGTATCACCATTACAATATGTGCCGTGAGTGAATTAAAATGGACTAGAATGGGACATTTTCAATCGGGCAACTACAAAATATTTTATGCAGGAAATGAGAAATCAAGAAGAAATGGGGGTGCTTTAATAGTGAGAAGTGATGTAGCAAAAGCAATTAGGAGCTACAACGCAAGGTCTGAGCAAGTGATATCAATGAGATTAAATGGGAAACCTATTAACATAACCATCATCCAAGTCTACACTCCAACATCAAACGCAGAAGAAGAGGAATTGGAGAGATTTTACGCAGAAGTACAGGAGGAAATTGATCACACACCAAAACAAGATATGATGATAATCATGGGGGACTGGAATGCAAAAGTAGGGAACAGAGAAGAACTAGGAATTGTGGGGAAATGGGGCTTAGGTGACAGAAATGAAGCAGGACAAAGACTTATTGAATTCTGTGAAGCCAATGATTTGTTTCTTGCCAACACAGTTTTTGAGCAACCAAAAAGATGACTGTACATGTGGACATCACCAGATGGTAAATATAGGAATCAAATTGATTATATAATTGGAAACAGAAGATGGAGAAGTTCCATACTTTCTGCAAAAACAAGACCAGGAGCAGACTGCGGTACAGATCATGAACTGATCATATCAAAAATCAGAGTAAAGCTAAAGAAGAACAACAAAGCACTCATAATACCAAAATACAATTTAAATAAAATCCCAGAAGCATATAAAGATCAAATAAGGAACAGGTCTGAGGCTTTAAACTTAGTTGACAGAGAACCAGAAGAACTATGGACTGAAGTCAGGGACATTATCAGGGAAGAATGTAAAAAGACAATACCTCTTGTTAAAAAGAGAGAAAGACCTCAATGGATGACTGAAGAAACTCTTAAAATGGTTAAAGAGAGAAGGAAAGCAAAAGCAAAAGGAGATAGAAACACGGTCAGAACCCTAAATGCAACTATACAACAACTAATACGTAGGGACAAAGAAAACTATTACAATAGTTATTGAATAGAAATAGAAAAGGACAAACAAAATGGGAAGAACAAGAGCCCTATTCCAAAAGATTAGAGAAATGAAAGGGAAATTTAAACCACGAGTAGGGATGTTGAATAATCAACAGGGGAACACACTGACTGACCGAGATGAAATAAAAGGAAGATGGAAGCAATACACTGAAGAACCCTATAAAAGAGATGCAAGGATGACAGATTCATTCACGGAGGAACCATATGATGAAGAACCAGAAATTTTAGAATGTGCGGTGAAAGCTGCTCTTAAAATGGAAAACTAAACAATGGCCCACAGACTGGAAGCATTCAATATATATCCCACTTCCAAAGAAAGGGGATCCCAGAGAATGCAGTAATTATCAAACTATTGCCTTAATATCCCATGCAAGTAAAGTAATGCTCAAGATTCTACAACAAAGGCTGTTACCATATATGGAGTGAGAAATGCCAGACATCCAAGCTGGATTTAGAAAGGGAAGAGGCACCAGAGATCATATTGCAAACATACGTTGCATAATGGAACGGAGCAAGGAATTTCAAATAATTGGGTGTTAGAACAAATTAAACCAGAACTGTCACTAGAAGCTAAAATGATGAAACTGTGGTTATCATACTTTGGACAAATCATCAGAAGACATGATTCACTAGAAAAGACAATAATGTTGGAAAAACAGCAGGGAGTAGAAAAAGAGGAAGGCCAAACAAGAGATGGATTGATTCCATAAAGGAAGCCACAGACCTGAACTTACAGGATCTGAACAGGGTGGTTCATGACAGATGCTCTTGGAGGTTGTCGATTCATAGGGTTGCCATAAGTCGTAATCGACTTGAAGGCACATAACAACAACAACAACAAGGCTGTCAATGGTTGCTAGCCAAGATGGCTATGATCTGCCTCCACAATTGGAGGCTTCTGAATACCAGTTGCTAGAAACCACAGGAGGGGAGACTGATGTTGTGCTCAGATTGTGCTTGTGGATTTCTTATAGGCATCTGGTTGACCACTGTGAGAACAGGATACTGGCCAGATGAGTCACTGGCCAGATCCAGCAGGGCTCTTCTTCTGTTCTTCTGCCCACTCTTGAGATTCCTGGCCAGAAACTTGGTGAAATCCTGCAAAGCTTGGGGCAGCTTCTCTGCAATGGTGGCTGATAAGTTGTGTCTGCTGGTATCACGGCAGTGGGTCCTGCCTCAGTCAGCAAAATGGCTCGGGCCTAGAGTTATGCAGAACATTTCTCCCTCCTCCTGCCCTGGTGACCAGTTTATGAGAAAATAAATTGCATTAGAAAACTATGAAAGGGTACAGAAAATTTCAATAGAATTCTCATGGGTGGGGTAAGGGGCTTTTGTCACAACGGCCTTATTTTGAAAGTGGGTGAGGAACGTTTGTGAGTGTCTGCCCTTTTATTTTAAACCCGGCAACATTGTCACCTGGACTTTCCTGGAAGTAAGGTAGGGAAGGCGGCCGACTGTGCACCTGTTAGCTTTTCTTTTTAATGGAAACATTTTCCTTTTTAAAAAATTCAGTTCAGAATGTTTTTTTTTTTTTTAAAGTAAGAAGGATTTTCTCTTAAAATCAAAATCAGCCACTGTATCAATCTCAGGTGTTCAGCAGCTAGCCTCCTGGACCTCCTGTGCTTCAATTAAAGCTCAAGGGAAGTTGTCATGAAGTAACTCCTTCCATGGTTTTCTTTTCTTTTTTTGCTTCCAGGTCAGGAGGAGCAGGCAGCTGGAGAGGCTGCAGAGTGCTTGAGGAATGCTTAATGGAAAGAAAAATGTACACCTCAAAATGTATGGGCACCTCACAGCAATATGGGGAGCTCAATCCCACACTCACCAAAATTATGAAGCAATTCTAAGGCGTCTTAAGGAAGAGACCGGAGAATGAACATGAGAAGAGACCTGCTGGATCAGCCCAGTGGTCCATCTTTTCCAGCGTCCTGTTCTCACAGTGGCTAACCGGATGTCTGTGGAAAGCCCACAAGCAAGACCTGAGTGCAACAGCACTCTCCCGTCCTGCAGTTGCCAGCAGCTGGTATTCGGCAGCATTCTTGCTTCTGACCATGGCAGAGCATAGCCATTGTGGCTAGTAGCCATTGATAGCCTATCCATCATGAATTTGCCCAAGCCCTCCAAAGTTGATGGTCATCACTGCGTCTTGTGGGAGCCAGTCCCATAGTTTAACTCTGCACTGTGTGAAGAAGTAGTTTCTTTTGTCTGTCCTGAATCTTCTAACATTCAGCTTCATAGGATATCCTAGTTTTATTTATTTATTTATTTATTTATTTATTTATTTATTTATTTATTTATTTATTTATTGCACTTGTATACCGCCCCATAGCCAAAGCTCTCTGGGCGGGTTACGGCAACCAAAAACATTAAAACAAATATACAATTTAAAACACATATTTTAAAAACAATTTAAAACACAATTTATAAATTTAAAACAATATAAAACAATTTAAAACACATGCTAAAATGCCTGGGAGAAGAGGAAAGTTTTGACCTGGCACCAAAAAGATAACAGTGTTGGCGCCAGGCGCACCTCGTCACATACATCATTCCATAATTTGGGGACCACCACTGAGAAGGCCCTCTCCCTTGTTGCCACCCTCCGAGCTTCCCTTGGAGTAGGCACCCGGAGGAGTCATAAATTCCTATAAAATTTTACACTGAGAAAGAGCCAACTGATTTCCTGATCCCTAGGTATAGCTATGCTTTTTCCCTTGACAGCCATTTGTGTGTGTGTGTGTATGGGGGATCCTGGAGTCTTCTAAAGAAGCTGCAGCACCCCAGTGTTGCAGAGTATATAATAAGGATAAAGAGAGTGAAAAATACTTGTCTGACTCTGTATTATGAACTGACTGCATAATGGCAACTTGCCGAGTTGTTAAACAGATTAGCTGCTACCTTCTGAAGAATGTTATGCAAAACTTTATTTTAACTCTAGCTATATAATTTATTTCTATGATTAATCACTGTTAGTTAACTTTTTAAAGCCATTAGAACAAAAATCAACTGGGAAAAACAACTTTGGCTGCAACTTTATTCCTTGCCAAATTGCTAGCATCTCCACAGACTAAGTGTCATAATGCCATTTTGTGTGTGTTTAATAGTGTGAATTAAGGATGTTTTAAAGGTTTTCTGAGATAATTTTTCATATTTTTTCAAGTATTTTTTATGGGAGTTCTAGTGTTATGAGAGAGGGAAAAATCTTTCTCTATCCAGTTTTTCCATGCTATGCATAATTCTGTACACTTTTACCTCTACTCGCCTCTTCTCTCAACAAAAGAGCCCCAAATGCTGCAACTTTAATGGAAGCCTCTTTCGCAAGTGACAAAATATTTTGAGAAAGTGGAGGACAGGTTTCAGTGCAGAGGTACTTGGGACAGTGCCGGACACTGCTGGAATCAGCCCAAAGTCTGGAAAGCAAGCAATGGATTTCTGGACATGCATCTAGAAGAACGGGTACAACTTTATGGTTCAAAACACAAGCCCATCTACTATTTATATTTATTGAATTAATTTATACAAGTATTTCTATACTGCCATGTCACAGAATCGTAAAATAGTAGAGTTGATCTTCTAGATCTCATGCTGGATGTGCGCACAGAGAGAAAGATGGCCAGACGGGCATGCTGCAGTACTGCTGAAAGGCATGAGGTCATTCAACTCATGTGATGCGCACATGCACACCATGATCCAGCATGCCGTTTCTGGGCTGCTTGCGGCAGCACATACATAAGCAGGTCTGGTAGGCCCACTCTCACTCTCTCCGAGCAGCTGAGGTGGCAAGGTCAGGCTCAGGGTGAAAGAGGACCCTTCTGAGCTCCTCCTGAAGGTGACTGCAACCTGCCTGCCTCACACAACTCTCAAATAAGTGGGGCAGCAGCAACAGGAAACCCTTGGAGCACCCGGGAAATGCAAACACAACAGAAACAAACTATACATGATGAAGTGCTGGATTCCCCTTTTTTTACTATGAGTGCATTACTCTTCATGTGGTTGTGGAAGCCATGAACAAATGCGTGTGATTCAATTACTTACGCTCACTCTGGAGTGTTGGGCTTGCAGCTGAGATGGCCAGGTCAGGCTTGAGGTGAGAGGGCCCCTTCTGAGTGCCTCTGGCAAGTGCTTCACCTGCTGCCTGGCACCTTCTTCCTCGCTCCACTGCTCCTGATGGTCGAAGTGTTCCAAGAGATCCCTGCTGCTGCTGCTGCTGCTGCTGCTGCTGCTGCCTCACTTACTCAAGGGTTGTACAAGGCAAGCGAGCTGACCCAGCAGCAGGGCAGAAGGAGGAACCCCTTGGAGGGATTCCAGCAACCACCAGGAGCGGCAGAGTGAAGACTAAGCTGCAAGGGATTTCTGCTGCTGCTGCCCACTCACTCAAGGGTCGTGCAAGGCAAGCAAGCTGCAAGGCAGGCCAGTCACTTGCAGAAGGGCATCTCACTTCAAGACCGGGACCACTCTCACGCTCTGGCAGCTGAGATGGCAGGGGTGGGGGTGGGTTGAGAGAGGCCCTTTCCCTCATTCCTCTGCTTATCTTCACAGCCACAGGGGTGCAAGGCAAGGGACACCTGCTGCTGGATCAGCTTGCTTGCCTCATGCAACGTACGTGTAAGCGAGGAGGCAGTAGCAGCAGCAGTTTATCAGTTTAGACCTCTTCCAAGATCCAGCTTGGTACTCTCTCTCTCTCTGCCTAAAGAATTAAAGAAATTAAACACCTGGGCTGGGCTGGCTGTCCACTCTCCACTCCTCTCTCTCTCTCTCTCTCTCTCTCACACACACACACACACACACACACACACATGCACACTCTCTGTTGCTTTCCTTGCCTTCTTGTCTCTCTCTCTTCTCCCAGATGGTGGGAGCTGATCAGCATGAAAAGCAGTTTGTGTGATTGCTGACAGGATGCAGTGCTGGAGACAGAGGGACCTGGGAGGGGAGTGGCTCCCAAAAAGTAAAGGGATGGCATCCTGGAGTGACCTGTCAGGAGTACAGAACGGATCCTATGCACGCCTAATTCCTGTTTATTAGTAGCATTCCATATATTAGGAATCTCGCTCTGAAATGGTTGAATTTTTAAATTTTGATCAGATTGTGTTGGTAGAACATTGAAAGCAGCAGTTCAAGATGGCACCAGAAGGAGTTTAAAGTTGTTCTTGGTGATTTTGATTAAAGAAGCAGATTCAGTTTTAGAGACTTCTGTGTCTCAGTGTGTACAGTTCACAGAAGTCGCAAGAAGATAGAGCAGTAAGCTCAATCACTCTGTGATATCTCTTCATAGCCAATAGCATTATTAACATCCCTCAAATTAACCGATTTAGGAAACCTGCAATTGCATTTCAGCTGGAAAGCTTGACCAAAGAAATCAGACATCCTTGAGTGTCTTTGAATATTATTACTATCAACTTTCTGACAGTTTGCATATTAGTGTCAAATTTTGGATACCACATTTTGAGTAGTGAAAGACACTACAATTTCTATTTCTTTTAAAGAAAGAATCTTAGCAAGGATCTTTCCCTCCAAAAACATCAAAAATGATTTCAACTCTTTTTTTAAAAAAGAAGAAGCAACATTGCAGTAATGCTTCATTGTCGTGGCAGTGTGGTCTAGACTAGACTGTCGGTCTTGGATACTGGAAACCAAGTTCCACATCTCATAGGCACAATGACCCCTAACAGATAAAGGCAAATGGCTATCAAGCTTTTCAGACATTTACACCCTACTCTTGAAATAAACTTTGCAAAGTGGCTCTCAGTAAAATTTATTTTATTTATTTTATTTTATTAGATTTTTATACCGCCCGACTAGCATAAGCTCTCTGGGCGGTGTACAACAAAATATAAAAATACAAAAACATCTCAAAATCTCATAATAAAATACAGCATAAACAAGAAATCAGAAACAATTACAACAAAATTTAAAATAAAGTATCACTCGCAAAATTAATGCAAACAATCACACAGTAAAATCAAGCAACAGGTTAAAATCAGTATAATATCTGTCATTAAGAATAAAACTCATCTTTCCAATGAGGGAGAAAATAAAAAGTTGCAGTTTCCACACCTGGCTCTGAAAGGCGTGAGTGTCAAGTCTAAGGAATCCCCTTTCACTGTAATGGTGCATCAGGACACACACCAAGGATTCTGGCTTGTATCCAGTGTTAGTCACATTTAGAGTAGACCAACTGATTGCATCCAATGTTAGTCCCAATTTCAACGGGTCTATAGGATTTAGTTGGCTACAATCCATTGATTGGCATCACATTAATTTCAGTGGGTCTCCTCCAAGCAGAAATTAGATGGATACAACTTTCCATTTGTAAACCCATTTTCCCACAGTGCTCTGCCACTGTGACCATCCTGCCTAATTATCCAATGCTACACAACCTTATTGGTTGCCAGTCATGTTCACAAGCAAAACATTCCACAGATGACTGACGGCTGCCTCAACTTTTCCCACTGATGGATGGAAATGTACCATGAAGATTCAAAGGATGATGAAGGGATGGCTTGGACTCTTATAGCCTTTCTGGCTGTGCCTCATTTACCAGCTTGGGTATGGATGCAACATGTATCTGCATGCTTTTCTGGTGTCCCTCCGCTAGGACTCCATCCCCACCGAATGCACCTGCTTACTTAGCTATTGACATTAGTTGAGCAAGTTGCATGACAGAAACTACTAAGGTTGAAAAGGAGGCCTTGCTGTATCATTTTTTTTTGGTTCTAATAGTGTTCTTTTAGGTACCAGTATTTTGACACAGATTGCAAATAACTACAAGTGCTTTCAAAATGAAAGGGCAAGTGTTGGAAGAGCCTGCAGCACTATTTCAAATAATGCACATATATTTAATACTAAATTTCTCAACTCTTTAAAGTGTTCTACAGATGTCTCTGTCCACTTGGAAATATTGGCTCTTAGTCTTTAACCAGTTTATCGCTAGCTTGGAAAATTACTGGCAATGGAGTCATTTGTCTCCTTCTGTCAGAGGAGGCCTATTTATAATTACGGACTCATGGCCCTTAGTGGATGAAATATTCATGTAAACTCAACTGCCAAACTGCACTTAACAGCACTATAAACTGCAAGCATTATCATATTAAAAGTGATTCAGCAACATGTCCCATGCCAACTTAATAAAAGTATCACTTTAAATGTTCTTTAGGAACACTGATTTTAACAACACTTCAACACAAAGACCACCAAAATATGTTTATTAATCATAATACATTTGGTGACACTAGATTTTAAATAGGAGAGAAAAGGTTGAAGCCAAGCTTACAATTTCCAAGCCATGAAAAGCAATAAGGGAAAAGGTACTCTGCATGGGGAGGACACTTTTGTCCCTCAAAACCTTCTTTGTTTTTGACGGGTTGTCTGCTTGGCAGATGCAAGATCAGAATCACTTGCCATTTTCAATGTGAAAAAAATATTTAGACATTGTGAATTATCTAGGAGACATCTATAAAGTGCTGTTTACAGTAAGCATTCATGCATCTGTACTTACTCCACATGTTAACTGCCAAGATCTGCTAAATCTCTGAAAACCAACTAAGTATAGAGAAAATGGGTGATAGTGGGGAAACCCAGTAACTATTACGTATAGTCACAGCTAATGCCAACAGTGCCTGTGGTGGAGGGTTGTCCATTAGGGTGAATGGGATATTGTCCCACCGACCTCAGTAGGGATGGGGGAGAAAGTCAATTCAGTTCTCATTTAAAGCTATCAAATCCACACTTTCTGAAACAGTATGAGAACCAAAACACAGCCACCCTGTTGTTCCTATTGGGGACGTATTTGCCGCCGCCATTATTATAGGGAGGACTCGTGAAGGTTTGAATTATGTAAGTTTGGAGCCACGTGAGATCGCTTACCCAATAGGGAAGGGCATTTGAGCACCTTATATAAGGCTGCTCCTTTCCTTCCCGCGCTTGCCTTTTTCGCCTCGCGGCACATGTGGTTGGATCTCCCTTCTTGCGGCTCCGTTGGCGTATCGCTGTTACAGTTTGAATTATTCTAAGTTTTTATTGATTGGTTACCTTCCCTGTATTGTTTTAGCCTTTTAATTGCCTTGTTGTGTTCCCCGCCGATCAGCTGGGCGGCGGGTGTTCGCCCCCGCCCCCGGGTGGCTTTTTAGCCGGCGCTTTATTCCCGTTTGTTTTTACTTTGAGTATAAGCCTTGTTTTATTTACTTGCCTTTTGAGTTTTGTGTTAGGATTTTCATTTAGTGGTGTATATGTTCTCGTGTTAGTTGTGATTTTCTTTCTTCCACCTGCCTCAGCATTCGTTTGTTCGATCCCCCTCCCCCCTCATAATTCTATTTTTTCCTAAATTTTCTCTTTACTTCCGTTTTACTCTACGTAAAGGCAATTTCGTTGTTTGTTTGTTGGTTACTCTTTGATTCAGTTTATAGCATAACCCCCCCCTAAACAGTTTATACTTTCATAAGTAGTAGTTTTTCTTATTATATTGATTGTTCTGTGTTGGATTGGTTTAGAATATATTTATCAGCTTGTTGCACTTAATTTAATTGTTTGGATTCTGACCCACTTCCACCTTACCTTTTCCCTACCCCCCCAATAGTCTATAAATTAAAAGTATTAATTTAATAATTAATTTAAAATAATAATTAATAAATTAAAAAAATACATAAATAAAATACAATAAATTGAATATTTTTGATTTGGTTTAATTCTATCTGGCATTTTGGGTGTGTCAGTTACTGCAAATTTATTGTATTAGAAAATTGGTGGTGTTTTTAAATTTGTTAATTGTGTAATTGTTTTTCTGGTTTTCACCATGCCGCCCAGGAAGGTGCAACAGAAGAAAGGGGTTAAGGTTGTGAAGCAGGCTCAAAAACGCCCTCCACCACTGCAGATTCAATCTTCTGATGAAGAGGAGGATTTGGGGACCATCCATGCCTTGGTGGCTAGAATCGAGGTGCTGGAAAAAGAATGCAGGCAGCCTATGGATGGCGAAGCGGGTCCCAGTTCCAGACCTGTAGGTAAAAAATCTGCTAGGTTGGCTTCCAAGATGACTAAATCTCATATTCTTGCTGATTTAGTTTCTAGGGTTGGTGTGCTGGAAGCTGTTACGCCCATTGAAGAGCCTGCAGGGCATACGCCTCAGGTTGGTCTGCCTGCAGTGCCTCCCACGGCTCTTGATTCGTCTGCAGCTGAGCGTCAGCAAGTTCAGCTCCCTTTTCATTCAGCCTCTACCACGTTCACTCCTGGGGCTCCAGGGTTCACCACGCCGCAGGTCGTAGCTTCTCCTGCAGCTTATACAGGTGAGCAACAATTACACCCTCATACTATACAAGGACCTGCCTCTAGTGCCTTTCATCGTGATCCCTCAGTGACGAGTCCTCACGCGCTGGGCAATCCTGGGCACCCAGTGGTGTTCATGGGGGGGGGGGGTGGTGCCTCAGCACCCACAGCTCCCTTGGCCTGCTGCTGCAGTGTCCCCTTGGCAGCCGACTTCTGATTCCTCTTCTCTAGCGCCTGTTCATTTGCCCCTACCTCAGGGTATTTACCCACAGGGCGATACCTCGCTTCCTCTTGGGGACCATTTATTGTTAGGAACCAAAGAGAAAATTTGGTGAGGAGAGTACATAGACCTGTTTTCTCTCCTTTTTCGCGAAAACGAAACAAAACCTAAGGAAGGACACGAGGGCAAGGAGCGGGAGGCTGCTATTAAACGGAAAGTGGATCGGGTGTGGCCTAATTGGTTGAACGCCTATACCATTTATATGGGCGTAATGACTCAGGCTTACCCGTCTCGGGCTTTGTCCATGATAAAATATCAGGACATTGTTCATCGTGCCTTCCGCGAATTCTCAGGTACTGCTTGGCTCCAGTACGATGAGAATTTCAGACAGAGGGCGGCATTGGATCCCACCCTTCGTTGGGATATCGAGCACCCTGGTCTTTGGCTGCGATCCATGACCCCAGCCAGGCCCACTCTGGGCGATAGGGCTGATAGCGGGCATTTACTAGCACGAGCGCAGACTTCCGCCTCTGGTTCTAGCCAAGGCGGGCACTGGGTTCAATCCCAGCAAGTCTGCTGGACATTCAATAGTACTGGCAGATGCCTTAGACGCCCCTGTAGGTTTAGAAACGCCTGTGCACTGTGTGGTGGCAACCACCCCAGTTCCTCCTGGCAGCGGGCACGTACATCTCGTCAGGGCACAGGGGAGCGCCAACAGCAAAAACGGGGTTCTGGCAACAGCGGCAGTATGTCGCAAAGCCAGTAGCCCAATCAAGTTGGCTCCTTTGGCTGAGCTGTTAGAATGTTACCCCAATAGGCAGGCTGCTAGTTTCATACTTCAGGGTTTTACGTTTGGTTTTCGTATTCCTTTTCACGGTCCTAGGATCGCTACATCAGTTCATCAGCCCCCTCTTCGTAACTTGGCGCATGTCGTGTTAGCTAAGCTTCATAAGGAGATAATTGCCGACCGTATATCAGGTCCCTTTCCCTGTCCTCCTGTGGAAAATTTGCGGATTTCTCCGTTAGGTATTGTGCCTAAGAAACAAGCTGGTGAATACCGACTTATTCATAATTTATCATACCCGAAAGGTGCCTCTGTTAATGATGGCATTTCGCCCTTACATGCATCAGTTAAGTATACTTCTTTTGATGAGGCAGTGAGAGTAGTTAGGAGGGCTGGCAGGGGCGCCTTAATGGCAAAGTGTGATATAAAATCCGCTTTTCGCCTCCTGCCTGTGCATCCGGATGATGTAGATTTACTGGGTTTTAAATTTCAGGGTCAATTTTACGTAGATAGGGCCATGCCAATGGGTTGTTCTGTTTCTTGTGCTGCTTTTGAAGCATTCAGCACGTTTCTAGAATGGGCACTGCGCAGGAGAGCCTCCTCCTCCTTCTCTGCTCATTATCTTGATGATTTTTTATTTGTTGGGCCAGCTGAGTCTTCTCACTGCCTTCATCTGATGCAATCCTTTACCGCTTTAACTGATGAATTGGGTGTCCCGCTAGCTCCTGAAAAGTCTGAGGGCCCTACTACTTCTCTAATTTTCTTAGGGATCCAGTTGGATACGGTAGCTCAGTCTTCCCGTTTGCCACTGGATAAGTTGGTTGTACTGCGACAACTGCTTAACAACATTATTGGACTTAAAAAACTGTCACTGGCTCGGCTACAGGAGCTCGTGGGTCATTTAGTTTTTGCTTCTAAAGTCATTTCACCCGGTCGGGCATTCCTTAGGCGTTTATGTGATGCCATGAAGGGAGTTCGCTCTCATTTTCATTTCATTAGGATTACAGCAGGTATGAGAGCGGATTTGCACATGTGGCTTGAATTCCTTCAGGATTTCAATGGCCTGTCCTTCTGGCGGGATGAATTACTGCTCGAAGTGGAATTGCAGGTGCATTCTGATGCTGCCGGCAGCATTGGTTTCGGAGTAATATTTAGATCCCAGTGGTGCGCTGAGAAATGGCCTTCCAGTTGGCGTGCTAACGGAATTAGTTCTGATTTGACATTCTTGGAATTCTTTCCAATAGTTGTTGCGGTGCATATCTGGCCATTGGCATTTCAGAATTGCACTGTGCGCTTCTGGTGTGATAATTGGTCCACAGTTTGCGTTATTAATGCCCAAACTTCCAGGTCTCCTCGTGTTAAGCGCTTAGTGCGGGCTTTTGTCTTGCAATGTCTGCGATTTAATATTTTATTTCTAGCCAAGCATGTTCCAGGTTTACTTAACTCCGTTGCTGATGCCCTTTCCCGCTTTCAGATGGCGCGTTTTCGGCAACTTGCACCTGGAGTGGTACTGGATCCTATACCAATCCCACCTTTCCTGTGGAACCTTGGCAACTAGAAGTTGGGGTTGCAATTGCCGCCGCTCTTGCTCCCAGTACTCGACATGCGTATGAGCGTTCATTTGCTAAGTTCCAGACTTTTCGCATCAGCAAGGAGTTGCCTTTGGCGTGGCCTATACCTGTGGATCATCTATTGCAGTTTATGATATTTCTAAAAGGGCAAAATAATGCTGTTTCCACTATTGCCGGCCACCTCTCAGCGCTTGCCTTTATATCTAAGGCTCGGGGGCTGCCGGATCATTCTGTAGATTTTAGGGTCAGAAAGGTCCTTGAGGGTTGGTCGCGTTCCGCTCCCAGGCCCGCTGACCGGAGGAGGCCAATCACGCCCGATGTACTCCTCCAGATCCTGGCATTGTTTCATTCATTACGCTCATCTGTGTATGAGTCGCACCTGTTCGCTGCAGTAACTCTGACGATGTTTTACGGTGCTTTTCGCCCTAGCAAAGTATTGGCCCCCTCCAAGCGCAATGTGACCTATAGAGCCTTATGCTTTGGCGATTGCACATTAGGTGCAGATATAGTGAGGTTTTCCCTGTGTGTCTCTAAGACCGATCAAAAAGGCCGTGGCTGTCTTGTGTTTTTACACAGCTGCCAGGTCTCAGAATTATGCCCTGTGGCTGCAATACGTCAATTTCTGTCTTTTCGGCCAGCGGGCCAGCGTTATCTGTTCATACATGCTGATGGTTCTGCCCTGACTCAATTTCAATTTTGGGCCGTTGTTCGGCGGGCCTTGTTGGCCAGTGGTCGCAAAGCTGGAGTCTATGGGCTGCATTCCTTCCGGATTGGCGCGGCGACGGCCGCAGCCCTCGTGGGCATGTGCGTCAGTGATATACAGGCGATTGGACGATGGCGTTCCGATGCATTTAAATCCTATGTCAGATTTTAATAATAGGAATTTTGTTTTTGTTTCCTTAGGTTTGCTAAGCCTCCCTATTCCTGTGAGGATCGTCTTGTGTGGCCACTCAATTTTGTTCTGGGCTCATCGGCGGGCATCTTCGTCTGCTCCCGGAACTCAACTGCAGCTTTCTGCCACAGCTACAGTTCATTGGGTAGCCCGTAGGGGCATGCTATGGGATGTGTTTTTACCTTCTGTGTGTCAGATTATGTCTTCAGCTGATCGGCCACATATCTTGTTGATTCATTTGGGGGAAAATGATTTGGTGCAGCGTCCAGGATTGGACTTGCTGCTCAAGGTAACGCGCGATCTCAAGTGGCTTATTAGTTCGTACCCCCAACTTATAATTGTTTGGTCAGACATGCTAGTCAGAAGGGTGTGGAGGGGTGCTGTTCATCCCAATAGGATCGATAGATCTAGGAAATGGGTTAATAGGAAGATCAGGGCATTGGTCCTGTTGCTTGGTGGGGCATTCATTCCCCATAATGGGATTAAGTTCCATGTCCCATATTTGTTCCAGGGTGATGGGGTTCATCTTTCTGAGCAGGGGTGTGATTTGTTTTTGGAGGATCTTATGAAGGGTTTACGGGATTTGTTATCTTCATTGGGTTGAGGGGAACAAGCTTAAGCTGATCCCCTCTTGTGGCATAGAATTCGGGCAGGTGAGGTATATGGGGATTATATTTAGGCGGTTAAGGCATCCTGAGAAAGGGGCACTCCCCAGGGAACCATCAGGGCTTCATGCCTGGTGGGGATCTGGATGGTGTCCTTGTGGGACTGGCTTGTGCATCATGGTGAACGCCTGTACGGCGGGGCCATGGTGTGGAGGTTGGAACCACGCACCTGGCTCCAAAAGCAAGGAGGGGGGATTTCACCCGCATCCTTGACTGTGGAGTTATGCAATGAGGTGAATTGATGCCTTAAGAAGGTGGGCGTGTAGTCCCACGTAGTTAGGTTTAGCCTCACCTGCCCGAAGTACTTATATTTGAATGATTGGCTGTCTGGTTTTGGATTTAGCATGTTATATTTAATAAATATAACATTATTCCAATCTTGTGTCACGAGTCTTCCTTGTGGGGTGGCAATTCAAATTTGCACTTATTTGAATTTTGTGATGTGGTTCTCCAACCAAAAGATGCACACAAGAGTACAGATATTGGGGGAAAGGGTGCATACAAATGCAATAAAGGTAAAGGTGTTCCCACACTTGTAGTGCAAGTTGTTTCCGACTCTTAGAGTGACGTCTTGCGACATTTACTAGGCAGACCGTATATATGGGGTGGGTTTGCCAATTCCATCCCCAGACTTTCTTTACCCCCCAGCATATGCCGGGTACTCATTTTACCGATCACGGATGGATGGAAGGCTGAGTGGACCTCGACCCCTTTTACCGGAGATTCGACTTCCTCCTTCTGTTGGAATCGAACTCCGGCCATGAGCAGAGCTTCGGCTGCGTTACTGCCGCTTAGCACTCTGCACCACAGAGGATCTTACAAATGCATATACTGGTGCAAATAACATACCAAAATGCATTATAGTAGGAGAAACTGCCTGCAAAATGTTTACGGCATACAAAATTGGGAGAAATTTGTAGTAACATGCTGAATAATTTTCATGAGTTTTTTTAATGCAAATTGTTACACAAAATGTGAACTGAGTTTAAGACTGGGAAAATCAGGAACTGAGAGAACCAAAGATGTCAGATCCTTCTATCCCTAAACCTCCGCCTGCCCTCAGCCAGCTCCCACCTGCTTACGTACATCCACTTCATGGAGCGGTGGAACTGCCTATCAGCTTCTTTGTCCTTAGTCTCAGCTTTACCCTTGGGAAGAGGATGGAAACAAAACCAGAATTAGTTGGATAGGCCTGTCATTGGCTCTAACTCCCTGTGCTGCTGGCCTCCCTGCCTTCTGCTCTATCAGTACCAAAGGCCGCTAGCCACCCCTGTGTACCTGTATTTTTTTTATTTATTAGATTTATATTCCAACCTTCCTCCCACTAGGAGCCCAGGGCAGCACACAAAAGCATTAAAACACCCTAGAAACATGATAAAAACAGACTTTGAAATATATTACAACAAAACCTCTTAAAAAACTTATTAAAACAAGACATCTTTAAAAGCATAATTAAAAAAAAAAAGCTTTAGAAACACCTTAAAAACAATTCCAACAGATGTAGACAGGGATAAGGTCTCTACTTAAAAGGCTTGTTGAAACAGAAAGGTCTTCAGTAGGCACTGAAAAAATAACAGAGCTGGTGCCTGTCTAATATTTGAGGGGAGGGAATTCCAAAGGTTGGCTGCCACTACACTAAAGGTCTGCTTCCTATGTTATGCAAAATAGACCTCCGGATAAGATGGTATCTGCAGGATACCATAGTGATTGACTGAGTATATAAGGGGTAAGATGGTCTTGCAGGTATCTTGGTCCCAAGCTGCATAGGGCTTTGTACACCAAAACTAGAATCTTGAACTTAGCCTGGTAGCTAATAGGTAGCCAGTGCAGTTTTTTTCAGCAGTGGGGTGACATTTTGGCGATACCCTGCCCCAGGGACCAGTAGCGCCGCTGCATTTTGCACCAGCTGCAGCTTTCAGACCGACCTCAAGGGAAGCACTACAAAGAGTACATTACAGTAATCCAGGCTGGAGGTTACCAGTGCATGAACAACAGTGGTCAGGCTATCTTGGTCCAGAAATGGCCGCAGTTGTATTATCAGCCAAAGGTGGTAAAGGGCACTCCTAGCCACTGAGGTCACCTGGGCCTCTAGCAACAATTATGGATCCAGGAGCACTCCCAGACTGTGGACCTCCTCTTTCAGAGGGAGTATGACCCCATCCAAAGCAACTGACCAATTATCCAAACTCAGAAACCACCAACACACAGTGTCTCCATCTTGCTAGGATTCAGACTCAGTTTATTGGCCCTCATCCAGCTCACCACTGAGTCCAGGCAGTAGTCCAGGGCTCTCCTGGTTCAGAAGTTACAGAAAAATAGAGCTGGGTATAGTCAGCATACTGCTAACACCTTGCCCCCAAATCTCCTTACGATCTCTCCCAAGGGTTTCATATAGATATTAAACAGAATGGGGGACAAGATGGTACCTTGTGGCACCCTGCAGCACAAATGCCAGTGGGCCAAAAGACAATTACCGAATGCTATTCTCTGAAAATGACCCTGGAGATAGGATCAAACCCGCTGTAAAACAGTGCCTCACCAGGTTGGCCCAGAAGGATAAAATGGTCAATAGTATCAAAAGCCACTGAGAATAACAGGATCGCACTCCCCCTGTCCTTCTCCCAATAACATTCATCCATCAGAGCTGCCAATGCTGATTCACTCCCATAAACAGGCCTGAACCCATATTGGAATGGGTCAAGATAATCTTTTTCATCCAAGAGTACTTGCAATTGCTGTGCCACAACCCTCACAATCACCTTCCCTAAGAAGAGGGTATTTGCGACTGGGCAGTAGTTGTTGCAAACCAATGGGTCCAGGGTGGGCTTTTTCAGGAGCAGTTGGATCACCATCTCTCTTTCACAGTGGCTGGAACCACTCCGTCCCACCATGATGCACTGTCCACACCCTGGATCCACTTGGTCAAACCCCTTCAGCAAGCTTTAATAAGCCAAGAAGGGCAAGGGTTGAGAGGCCATGTTGCTGGCCACATCATCACAAGCACCTTGGCCATGTCATCAGGCTGCATCAACTAAAACTGATCCCAAGAAGTTGCAGCAGACGTTTCACTGGACACCTCACTGGGGACTACAGTAGATGTGGATGGGGCATCAAGATTGCTATGGAGGCAAGCAACTTTACCCTCAAAGTACCTTGAATACAATTCACAGTGGGTCTCCAAAGGGTCTAAAACTCAAATTCCTGCAACCGATGTCAAAACAGACCCCTGACAATATGAAAAAGCTCCACTGAACATTGTTGTTCCCCAGGTTGAGAGGGGAGTCTCCCAAGAGTCAGACTCTGACATTGAGGGCTGTGAAGATGAGCTGGGGGAGGGGATGAGCAGCTGGGAAAGACCACAGAGCACACCAATCCCAGTCACTAACACCTCGGCTCCCCCCAGTCCTGATCCCCCCCACTGAAGTGCAACCAGTACTGTCAGAGAACACCTTTTGGAGTCTGACACACCTCCCCCCCTCACCCGCAGAGAAGGTGCTTGCTTCACTTGACATTCCCCAGCCTGGCACCCCACAAGTTCCCACGGCCAAGCCAACTGGCTGCTCATCACTCTCAGAGGGTGAAGCGGACAGCCAGCCTCCTTCGCCCTGTGCATGTCAGACGCAGAAGCAGGAGATTCAACAGATGTTAAGGAGGAGCCAACAGCTTCGTAAGAAAGCCAAGGCTTCTTAAAGGGGCACAGGGGAGGGGTTCATTGCTGAGTTAATGTTGCAGTGCTGCGGAGTCATGCTTAGTCAGAGTTAGTCAGGGAAAAGTTCCCAGAAAGCATAGCTAGATTAATGAGGCACACTGCTTTTGATGTAACTGTAACTTTAATAAAAAGAGAAAAACTCTTTGCCACATCTGAGTCTGGATCTCTCGACTTCAGTACAGATCACAGGAAAGCTTATAGACAGCCCACAAACTTAATCAGCAGCAGGTTCAGAGGGCGCAGTTTTTCACCAGGTTCCACTTCCACATCACTTACATCCCCCAGGCTCAGAACTGCCGGGTGGATCTGCTATCCCACAAGCCAGAATACCAAGACATCTAGCCCATCACACAATTACATCACATTATTCCCTTGGATATGATAATCGCTGCCAGCTGCCCTGACCCATGGTTTGGGGACCTGCACTGAGCCCAAGAACACGACCTGTATGTCCAGGAGTGGGAACGGGAGCTGGAGCAAGCTCAGCAGGATGGTGCGATAGGATTTTCCCATCAAGCTGGGCTGCTTTATCACTATGAGACTTTGTATGTGCCACTGGGAGTGTTGCATGCCAAGGTGCTCCGACAGTGCCATGATACCCCCACAGCTGGACATTTTGGGTTTTTTAAAACATTACAGGCTGTCACATGGGTTTTTGGTGGCCAAGGGTTAAACATGATGTAGAGAGACATGTTCAATCTTGTTCCACATGCATGAGAGCAAAATATGCACCGGGGTGACCGGCGGGGTTACTGGAGCCTCTCCTCACACCCGAGGGACCCTGGCAAATGGTGACTTTGGACTTCATCACAAACTTGCCTGCTTCCCAGGGGAAGATGACTGTTTTGGGGGTCATGGGTGTTTTCCACAAAATGGCACACTTCATCCCCTGTGCAGGGCTGCAAACTGCCCGTGAGACCACCCAACTGTTTGTGGAGGACATTTTTCATGTGCATGGTCTCCCCACCAGTTTAGTTTTGGATCGGGGACCCCCATTCCCAGCTCAATTCTGGCGCTCCTTATGTCAATTGCTACAGACTGAGCTTAAGCTGTTGTCTGCCCATCACCCCCAGACGAATGGCCAGACAGAGAAAGTGAATGCTACCTTGGAACAATACCTCCACTGCTACATAAATTACCAGCAAGACAACTGGGCTTCCATATTGCCTCTGGTGCAGTTTGCTTACAATAACTCAGTACATGTGTCTACTCAGCAGACACCATTTTTTGCCAATTTTGGGTTCCATCCAGATACTTTTGCCACCCTTGGCACCATCCCGGTGGCAACAGAGTTCATGCAAGAATTGCAGGCAGTGCAGCAGTTACTACAGGAGCAACTTTCACGGACAAAAGCCGACTACAAATGGGTGGTGAATCAGCATCGCCAGCCTGGCCCAGAGATACTGATTGGGGACAAGGTATGGCTTTCCATACATTTACCCACCCAAGTTTCCAGCCATAGACTAGAGGCTAGCAGACTGGGACCCTTTGAAGTGAAGGCTCAGATTAATCCAGTGATATTTTGTTTGCGGTTGCCTGCTTCTCTCAAGATCCATCCCATCTTTCATCATTCCTTGTTAACACCAGAGAAACTGTGAGACCCTCACCGTACCCCCAATGCTCTACCTCCTCCTGCCTTGGTCAGTGGCCAGGAGGAGTTTGAGGTGGAGCAGATCCTCAAATCTCAATGGCACCAGTGAAAGCTGCAGTATCTGATTCACTGGGGGGGGGGTTGATCCAGAAGAGAGATATTGGGAGGCAGAGACCAATGTTCATGCACCAGACCTGGTAAGAGAGTTTCATGCTGATTACCCAAACAAGCTAAAGCCTCTGGGGTGGGGTGGGGAAATCAGCATGAGAGGGAGGATGATGTTGTGCGCCAGGTTGGGAGGGAAAGCTTTGAGGCATCAGTCTCTGTCATTGAGGGCTGTGAATATGAGCAGGAGGAGGGGACGAGCAGCTGGGAAAGACCACAGAGCACACCAATCCCAGTCACTGACACCTCGACTCCCACCAGTCCTGACCCCCTTGCTGAAGTGCAACCAGTACTGTCAGAGAACACCTTTTGGAATCTGACACACCTCCCCCGCCCGCACCCACAGGGGTGGAGGCACCGCCTGCTTCATCTGACATTTCCCAGTCTGGCACCTCACAAGTTCCCACAACCGAGCCAACTGACCGCACATCACTCTCCTTCGCCCTATGTGTGCTGGAGGCAGAAGCTAGAGATACAACAGATCACAGAGGATCCAACAGCTTCATGCAAAAGCCAAACCTTCTTAAGAGAGCACAGGAGGTTTGTTGCTGAGTCAACATCGTAGTGCTGCAGAGTCATGCTTAGTCAGAGTTAGTCAGGGAAAAGTTCCAAGAAAGCATAGTTTGGTTAATGAGGCACACTGCTTTTGATGTAACTGTAACTTTAATAAAAAGAGAAAAACTCACAGCCACGTCTGTGTCTGGATCTCTCAACTTCGGGCAGAACAGATAACTACTTGAGGATGCAATGGTGGCAGAGAAGTGGGCCACCCTCATCGCCACACAGTAGGCATGGTTATGATGTTTTACTCATGCCTGTATCGGCCTCACAGCATATTTTAAGCCACTTCTGCTCTAGGCTTCATCCAGCCTGTTTCATTGCCCTTATTTCACTGGTGTACCAAGGTGCAAATCTGGCTCTACAATGCCGGAGAGGGCATTCAGGGGCAACCGTGTTAAGAGACTGACGTGCCTTGCTGTTCCACAGCATGACAAGGGCTTCAACAGTGTCACCTGCTCTATCTAGTGGGAATTCCCCCAGGGCATTCAGGATTCCTGTGGATTCCTTTAATCTCCAGGGGCAGAACATCATAATCAGTCCACCACCCCTTCAGGGGGGGATCAGAGCTGTAAGTCTAAACTTTACCAGGAACTGGTCTGACCATGACAATAGAGTGATATCTACCCCCCATCTCCAAACCATCATTTCCTCCATCTGGAGCAAAAACCAAGTTGAGGGTATGCCCTGCCCTATGTGTCTGGCTGGTGACAACTTGAGAACCCCATGGTCATCATGGAGGCCGTGAAATCCTGAGCCGGAACACTAGAGGCATCCTCAGCATGGACACTGAAATCACCTAGGACTATTGTTCTGGGCTCCTCTGATACTATAGCTGACATGGCCTCTGCCAGCTCAGTCAGAGAAGCTGCTGGGCAGCAGGATGGATGGTACACCAGCAACAACCCTAGTTTCCTGGCTCCTTGGCCTAACACCAGGTGCAGGCCCTCATAGACAGCTCCAAGACAGAGTGGTTTCCTGGTGACAGAGATAGAAGTTCTGTAGACCACAGCAACCTCTCAACCCCATCCCTGCAGTTTCTGCTGGTGGTGCACTGAGTATCCAGATGGGCAAAGCTGGGTCAGATCAACTCCTCCCAGGTCACCCACCCAGGCCTCGGTAATGCACACCAAATAGGCACCCTCATCCATGATCAAATCATGGATGAGTGTGGTCTTATCGTGTACCGATCTGGCATTAAACAACAGCACACATAGGCCAGTGGGCACAGAAGATGAGCATGGGCGGAGTGGGAGTGAGGAATAAGGTGTAGATAGATTTGCCCTTGCCTTCTATGGTAGCTCACCACCTCCCCATGCCTATACCTCTCTCTACCCATGACCACTCAATTTGGGGTGTCATCACCCATGTTCCTCCTTACTAAGACTCCTCCTAAACACTTGATATGGACACGACAAGATCCCACCAACAAAACCTGGGTTCAGTGTGTCATGTAATGCTCCCTTGGGGAATAAGGCTGCCATCCTATACACCAGGGCTGGGGAACCTTTTTCAGCCTTCTGGGGACCCCATGCCAGTGGTGGGTGTGGTGAGAGGCATGAGTGGGTAGAGAAACAGATATGACTTTTACCTTCTATAGTAAGGTACATTCCAACCAAGCAAAAGCCAGAGGTTTGTACGTACACACACACACACACACACACCTCTGGCCTCTATCCAGGCAAACAAGAGGGATCATCAAAGGACACAATCCATCCAGGAAAAAGTATTCAAGGAGGGTGCAGTACAAGGACTATACCAAACCCCAGGACACATTGAAGGATTAGCCACTACATTTATTTATTTAGAGTGGCATTCAATGCTCATCCTACTTGGAGTACACAAGAGTTGGAAAAGGTTCAGAAGAGGGCAACCAGAATGATCAAGGGGATTGAGCGACTCCCTTATGAGGAATGGTTGCAGCATTTGGGGCTTTTTAGTTTAGAGGAAAGGCGGGTCAGAGGAGACATGATAGAAGTGTATAAAATTATGCATGGCATTGAGAAAGTGGATAGAGAAAGGTTTTTCTCCCTCATAATACTAGAACTCGTGGACATTCAAAGAAGCTGAACGTTGGAAGATTCAGGGCAGACAAAAGGAAGTACTTCTTTACTCAGCACATAGTTAAACTATGGAATTTGCTCACACAAGATGCAGTAATGGCCACCAGCTTGGATGGCTTTAAAAGAAGATTAGACAAATTCATGGAGGACAGGGCTATCAATGGCTACTAGCCGTGATGGCTGTGCTCTGCCACCCTAGTCAGAGGCAGCACGCTTCTGAAAACCAGTTGCCGGAAGCCTCAGGAGGGGAGAGTGTTCTTGCACTCGGGTCCTGCTTGCGGGCTTCCCCAAGGCACCTGGTTGGCCACTGTGAGAATAGGATGCTGGACTAGATGGGCCACTGGCCTGATCCAGCAGGCTCTTCTTATGTTCTTATGTTCTTACATCAAAGTTAACATGCATGATCAACTTAGTTTCAATAGTTTCAATGGGGCTACTCTGAGTAGAACTTAGCTGAATATAACTCTTTATTTTTATAACCCACCCTTCCTTCCCAAAGGGAGCTAATTGCTTAATTAAATGTATCTAAAGACTGCTTAATATTTCAAAAATCTCTAACAGGATGTGCAGTCTAAAAAGCAAACAATATATCATTAAAACATTGAAATAAAATATTGTCCAGTTAGGCCCACAGTTCCCACCACACTAGTGCAGTGGTCAGGCTGCATTCAGGCATGGGGTTTATTGTGTTAATTTTTCCGATTATTTATTTATTTATTTATTGCACTTGTATACCGCCCCATAGCTGAAGCTCTCTGGGCGGTTTACAGCAACCAAAAACATTAAAACAAATATACAATTTAAAACACATTTTAAAAATAATTTAAAACACAATTTAAAACACAATTATAATATCTAACTGCATTATTAGATATTAGATATTAGGAATAGTACCTGCTGCATTATGGAACTGTGGATTTTTCATCAATATACTGCCATGTTGCTCTACAATTCATTCACCCTAGTGGGCCTGGTGGGACACAACAATGAACGCCACTGGACATGTCACAATTCCCCCACCCTTTCCTCACATGCACACTTCTGTTCCCCCAGGATTCCCCCATGAAAATGGTGGGAAAGAAGTATATGCTGGTATACCTCCCCAAATGTCATTATTCTACTTCTGCAATTTTCTGGGTTAATGGGGTTGCAAATGGATTTTTTCTGGGCGCAATTAACATGGAAATGCGTGCTAAACTTCCACTATTTTCCACTAGATTTCCAGAAGTGGCTTTTATGTCATGTGAAAGATCAAATCAAATGCAGAAATTATCAAGTAAGGGAATGTCAGAAAAACAGAATAAACTGCTGTCTGAATGTAGCCTCGATATTCATATCTGCAGGCACAGTCAGAAAGCTTTTCTCCAGGGTATTTGGTATTGTTTTTGTGTGATGCAAGTCCACTTCCTGCATCAAAGCTGTATGCCAAATAATTCCCTTGAGTGTCATCACGACTTTAATAAATCATAGTACTGATTGATAGGGATAGTAATTATTCATGTTCTTATCACTCAGCTGTTCTGGAGAAGCTCAGAAGGAACTCTTCCTGGCTTGTGACAATGAAACACAAACATGCTCTACTCCTAAATACCACATCCTGTTTCAGATGTTCCTGTATTATTGGCATATTATGAGGCTCTTGAGTTGACTGCAGATGGCATTAATAGTTGCCAAAAAAGCACTGACAATGAAAAAGAATCCTAGTTCAAAATTTCAAATAAACCTACTCCATTGTTATATGAGTCTCCTAAAGTGAGTTTGCGCAGTGGGTTCACATGGCCCACTGAAAAGTATTTTCATGTGATGGAGAACCACCATTCATGATGAAAGAATGAGTCTATCCTTTGATAGTTAGAGTTCACAAAAAAAGGAAAGAAAACAGAAACATCTATAAGATGCTGTTTATAATAAATATCTATAAATCTGTAAATCTATAAATTACCCAAGTGTCTGCTGCATATATAGAACAATACAGTTAAATTGTTCCATTTATTTTAAATATATATTTATAGCCCACTTTGCAAGTCTCAAAACAAGACATACAAACAATGACATCACTTAAAAACTTGGATCGTACATTTGCTATACATGAACCCTGAAGCATGAGGAAAAGCATGGAGGATCCCACAAGACTTCTGCCTCAGCCAGTTCCTACCCAACTGGGGTTCTGCTGAAGAATTCATGTGTTTCAATTAATACATTTATAGGGCTTTGTTTATTCAATACTCCAGACTGTTCAAACAATAGTTTGGCATCAAATGTTCTTAGGAAGGACCCAGTCTGATCTCTCGGAGTACTATGGCCTAAGGTCTATGGTGGTCTCTCCTGTGTCCTGACAACAGTGTTCCTGATCAGTATTCATTCAAGGTAAGGCAGCAGGGAGAAATTGTAATATGCAGTCTTACATTGCAGATTACAATAGATAGCAGCCTATTATTGTTATCAGGCATCAGGTGTCTGTGCTTGAACAACTTTTATCTCCATTCTTTCCTTGCCCATTTTCTGAGTTCATCATTAAAGGGCCTTTCCCAGGCACTACCAACTTTAGAGAGGGACTTAGAGAGAAATGCAGTGATTATTGAACTATTGCCTTAATATCCCATGCAAGTAGAGTATGCTCAAGATTCCACAACAAAGGTTCTTACCATATATGAATTGAGAAATGCCAGACGTCCAAGCTGGATTTAGAAAGGGAAGAAGCACCAGAGATCATATCGCAAACATATGTTGGATAATGGAATGGACCATGGAATTTCAGAAGGAAATCACCCTGTGTTTTATAGATTACAGCTATCTTGGGGGGGGGTATTGCACACTGATGTATTTATTCAACACTATTAGTGCCATATTATCTAATGCTGCTGCTGTTTGTTTCCTTCTCTATATAATATTGATATGTTTTATCGTTTTATTGTTTTAATATTTTATAGTGCTGATCTTTGACAGTAATAATAAAAAAATGATATGAGCAGTTCATGATCTGTACCGCAGTCTGCTCCTGGTCTTGTTTTCACAGAAAGTATGGAATTTCTCCATCTTTTGCTACCAGTTTATATAATCAGTTTGATACCTATATTGACCATTGGGTGCTGTCCACTTGTACAGTTGGCTTTTTGGTTGCTCGAAAAAAGTATTTGCAAGAAACAATTTATTGGCATCACAAAATTCAATAAGTCTTTCTCCTACTTCATTTCTATCTCCTTAGCCCCATTTCCCCACAATTCCTAGTTCTTCTTTGTTTCCTACTTTTGCATTCCAGTCCCCCTTGCTGATTAGCACATCTTGTTTTGGTGTGTGATCAATTTTTTCCTGTACTTCTGCGTAAAATCTCTCCAATTCCTCTTCTTCTGTGTTTGCTGTTGGAGCATAGACTTGGATGATGGTTATGTTAATAGGTTTCCCATTTAATCTCACTGATATCACTCACTCAGACCTTGCGTGATAGCTCCTAATTGCTTTTGCTACATCACCTCACTATTAAAGCAACCCCGTTTCTTCTTAATTTCTCATTCCCTGAGTAAAATATTTTGTAGTTGCCCGACTGAAAGTGTCCCATTCCCATCCATTTTAATTCACTCACACCAAGTATTGTAATGTTGATGTGTTCCATTTGCTGCATGACAATTTCTTACTTTCCCTGGTTCATTCTTCTCACATTCCATATTCCTACTGTGTACGTTGTACAACTCTGGACTCTCCTTTCACATCTGTTCACATCAGCCTCTGGGCTTCCATTTGGCTTTGACCCAGTGGCATCATTAGTCACAATACTACTTGTACTTGTCCATTGTTCTACCCTAGTAGCTTGTTGAGGGCCTTCTGACCTGAGGGTCTCACCTTCCAGTAGTATCTCGTGTTGCATTTTGGATACTCTGTTCATAGGGTTTCCGTAGAAAGAGGTACTTGGAGGTGGTTTACCATTACCTTCCTCTGAGTCTGGGTGCACCTTAGTCTGGTGTCTCAGCTTTGACCATTCCACCTTGGGTGCCCCTGCTAGTAGTCTAGCCTTTTGGTCTACTGATGGCATTGCTCTCAGCTTCTTTGACTCTCTCCACCCCTCTCACCACATTAAGGTGTGCATCCTAGAAGAGGACTGGATTGCTAGATTACTGTAATGTGTTCTGGGTGGGGCTTCCTTTCAAGTGAGTCTAGAAGCTGCAGTTGGTTCAAGATGCGGTGGCACAAACCACCCAGAGAGCTTCGGTTATGGGGCGGTATACAAATGTAATTAATAAATAGATAATAAATAAACTGCTCACTGGGACAGGGTATCGCCAACATGGTATCCTGCTGCTGAAATAATTGCACTGGCTGCCCATTAGCTACCAGGCCAAGATCAAGTTACTGGTTTGGGTATATAAAGTCCTATCCTGCTTGGGACCAGGACACTTGAAAGATCATCTTACCCCTTATATACCCAGCCAGTAACTGCACTCTGCAAGTGAGGGCCTGCAGACACCTTCTTATCAGGAGTTCCATTCTGCACAACATAGGAAGCAGACCTTTAGTGTAGTGGCACCTACCCCTTGGAATTCCCTCTGGATAAATGCTAGACAGTCGCCATCTCTGTTATCTTTTCAGTGACTAATGAAGACCTTCCTCTTCCAACAAACCTTTTAAGTAGAGACCTCATCCCAGTCTGCATCTGTGTTGGAATTGCTTTTTAAGCTTTTAAAGCTGGTTTTAAAACCTTTTCTAAGATGTTGTGGTTTATTTTTTAAAAAATCTTTTCCTTTTAAGATGTTTTAGAGTGCTTTTAGTGTCTTTTTTTGCCACCCAGGGCTCTTTCTAGGAGGAAGGGTGGGATATAAATTTAATAAATAAATATATAATATACCTGTTTTGTGCATAATGCGTTTAATATAGCATGTGTTTTTCATACAATTAGTTGGGCTTTACAAAAAATGGCAATGCCTGAGTGGCTGAGACTTAAGTAGGTGCTCAAAGGAAGGGGTATCCCAATGCGGGCAAAGCTTGATTAGGTTGGAACCTCCAAATTCTTTGCATGAAGCCATTGAAAACAGATTCCTTCTCCATCCCTCATGTTTGGAAACTAGGAAATGAGGGAGGAAACTGGAACATACCAGGGCTAGAGAAGGAGTGTGAAATCCCAGAGTAGGCCCAATCAAGCAAGCCATCAGTTGTCCATGATGTCTGAACCAAGCCATTAGACAGAGAGCTACACGTGAAAGAGCAGAAGAAGAAGTCCATAGGGATATAAGAAACTGCCACATTCTGAGTCAGACCAATTGGATCATCTAGATCAGTACGGTCTACACTGACTGGCAGTAGCTCTCCTGGATTTCAGACCAGGTTCCCTTGCAGCCCTTCCTGCAGATTCTGGGAACTGAACTAGGGACCTTCTGCATGCAAGGCAGGTCCTCTACAACCAAGCTACCACTGAGCTACAATTGCATTGCATGGAGGATGTTTAGGCTAGGGATGAGTTGCTCCGAATTGGCCTCTTCCCCTTCATATTAAAGACAAGAGTGATAAGAACATAAGAAGAGCCCTGCTGGATCCGGCTGGCATCCCATCTAGTCCAGCATCCTGTTCTCACAGTGGCCAACCAAATGCCCATGGGAAGCCTGCAAGCAGGACCTGTGTGAAATAGCACTCTCCCTTCCCGCTGTTTCCAGAAACTGATATTCAGAGGCACACTGCCTCTAACCTTGGATGGGTCTCTCTGTCAGGCAACTAAGTGATGTTTGTTTTGTGACTTGATTCCAGGTATGCATGAAGATATTGTTCTGGATGTTAGGCACATCCAGTCTTCGGCCCAGGGCAAAATTGAAATCTTTCAGTCTCTCCTCCTCCTCAATGTGGGATCATTCGGAATAAGTTCCATCCCTGTGCTTCAGGAGGATGATTGTCACAAAATCTGAGAACTCTTGCCCTTTTTATACCCAGCTGTCTAAGTTGCCAATTAAATGAAAGGGAAAATAAATGAAGGAGGAAAAAAAGAGTTAGAGATATTTCTGAAGTGCTGGCAAAGTGGCTTTCATTTGTTCGAGTTCAACAGCGGGTGCTAAGCATGATTCAATACCTCCACTCAAATGCCCTGCAAAATGGCCTCGCCATCTCCTTGCATTACAGATGTGAAATGGAGTCCTAGATTTTCCTAAGCTGCTCTTAAAATTGTTCCACTCTTCTTTAGGACATATCTCAAATAGCATATTCAACCTCTGCCCAGAGCTGTGAGAGACTGAACTCATTACGCACAGTATTGCTATATCCTCTGATCCTTTTAAGGTATTCATAACCAAATAGATAAAAAACAGAATGTATTTTTTCTCCCTCTTTCTGATTCTGATACTTGACATTGAGTGGTTATATTATGTGGACTGTCAACTAACTAGGATTTTTGTTCTTTAGTCTAACTGGCTGAAATATTATAATGTTTTGTCATGGGTGATTCAGTAAGAATGCTTAATCAGAATGAGAAATGGGGGCTCCCTTTCCTTTAATGAGACAGGCTTTGAAAAATCACCTTAAGTGATATTAGTATTATTTTAATCAAGAAAAGCAGGGCTGGCAGACTTGCAAACAAGGATGACTGTTATTCAGCAAAGGCATTCCCCATTACCTGCCTTTTAACTGGAGACACCAGGGACTGAACTTGGGACCTTCTGTGTACTAAGCAGATGCTCTGCCACTGAGCTATGGCCCCTCCATATCCATGCCCTGAATTATTATTACTATTATTATTATTATTATTATTATTAGTAGTAGTAGAAGTAGTAGTAGTAGTAGTAGTAGTAGTATTTAACAACAACAACAACAACAACATTTCTATCCTGCTATTCAAGGAGTTTAAGGTGGCATAAACTGAGATTATTCCATTTTATTCTCCAAAGAGCTCTTTGATTTAGGTTGAGAATGTGCAACTGGACCCAAGTCACTTAATGAACAACACAACTGAGTAGATTCAAATCAAGGACATTCTGGTTATAGTTTGACCTTCCATCACAACACATTATATGCTCAAGGGACATTATAGGTCTTCAGGAAGCAGGTTTGGGGAGATACTGGTAATTCTTGAGCTACAGATGTCCAGCGCTCCATAGAAACACTATATGGGCACTGTTCATGTTAACCGACACTATGTGAATCTCAAAAACAACGAAAAGTCAGGCCTTGGTCTTGCAACTATAATTTAACGCCTTTGTTGTTTACACCCATCACGTTGTGTTCTTAAGTTTTATGATGGCAGTCACACACTCTTTCACAAAGTATTTCTACCCTCTATTCATGGGTTTGGATCCATCTCTCATTTTGTAATGTGATGGTTTGGACACATGGTAAATAAAACGATTCTGATTTGTGTGATTTACACGGTATAATCTGGATTTTGCAGATTTGTCATTCCCACTGTCAACATGAATCATATCACAAGGTGAGTATGTGTACATTTACAGCATTACTACATTAAACTCACTGATACTGCAAGAAGATTCAGATGAATGAATGTGTTTGTCCCTGAGACATTCTGCTGATCAACAACTTCAGTTTAAAGCTCCCCCATTGTCTGATTTTCTTTCCTGGTTTCCTGAAAGTAAAAATATATTCTGGAATGAAACTTTAGGGGAAAAGTAAATGATTTGATTAAATTTAACTATATATATATATATGATGTCAGAATAATAGGATTGACATGTTCTGCAATATCCTCTGATCCTTTTTATTGGGAAGAAATGCCATGAGCTGCCATTGTAGAGGAAGTAGCCATAGCTTAGTGCTAAAGCGCTACCTAGCGAACCATCAACTTGGGAGGAAATTAAGCGCAGATGTCAGCAACTGAGGCCGCTCAGTGGAGAAAAGCTGTTCAGGAGGAGATGGATGCAGTGCACAAGAATAAGACGTGGACCCTAACAGAGCTTCCACCAAGCAAGAAAGCCATAGGGTACAAATGGGTATTCAAAGTGAAGCAAGATATAACAGAGATGGCGCCTGTCTAGCATTTATCGGGTGGGAACTCCAAAGGGTAGGTGCCACTACACTAAAGGTCTGCTTCCTATGTTGTGCAGAATGGAACTCCTGATAAGAAGGTATCTGCAGGAGGCACTCACCTGCAGAGCACAGTTACCGGCTGGGTATATTGTGTTTAAGCAAGTTTGCATGTCGCCCCCTTTGATAGGGAGATGTTCCCTCTACCTACAATTGGAGGACATCTCTATACTTGTTTACCATGATGTAACTTCCTAAAGGGTGGGATTATTTACCTTCTCTTCCTCCTCCTTTGTTTAAGGGATATTGATCTTTTTTGCATATTCTCCATTAAACTCAGGGAGTGAGAAGCATACACATGCTTCTCTTCAGGATGACCCTTACTATGGACTAAGACTTCTATTTTCTATCCAAGCTAGAGCCTATGTTTCCTGAACATATGAAAGGTCATGAGTAAACATTCTTTATACTTTTTTTACCTAAGAAGACTGTCTGTGTTGTTTACTTCACTTAACTAGTGTGCATGAGGGAAAGGTGGGCTGCTTTATTCTCATTCTGCTGCTTGCGTTTATACCTCTGCTAAGAAATAGGACTACGAAACTGTTCCTATTTCATTTCAAAGCCAAACATATATAAGGGGTAAGATGATCTTTCACGTGTCCTGGTCCCAAGCAGGATAGGGCTTTATACACGCAAACCAGTACCCTGATCTTGGGCTGGTAGCTAACGGGCAGCCAGTGCAATTCTTTCAGCAGCAGGATAACATGTTGGCAATACCCCTTCCCAGTGAGCAGCAACTGCAGCTTCTAGACTAACCTCAAAGGAATCCCCACCCAGAGCACATTACAGTAATCTAGCAATCCAGTCCTCTTCTAGGATGCACACCTTAATGTGGTGAGGGGGTTGAGAGTGTCAAAGAATCTGAGAGCAATGCCATCAGGAGTCTAGACCAAAAGGCTAGACTCCTAGCAGGGGCACCCAAGGTGGAATGGTCAAAGCTGAGACACCAGACTAAGGTGCACCCAGACTCAGAGGAAGGTAATGGTAAACCACCTCTGAATACCTCTTTCCATGGAAAGCCTATGAACAGAGTATCCAAAATGCAACACGAGATAGTGTTGGAAGATGAGACCCTCAGGTCAGAAGGCACTCAGCGATCTACTGGAGTAGAACAATGAACAAGTACAAGTACTGTTGTGACTAATGATGCCACTGGGTCAAAGCCAAATGGAAGCCCAGAGGCTGATGTGCACAGATGTGAAAGGAGAGTCCAGAGTTGTACAACGTAGGAATATGGAATGTGAGAAGAATGAACCAGGGAAAGTAAGAAATCATCAAGCATCAAATGGAACAGATCAACTTTAAAATGGATGGGAATGGGACATTTTCAATCAGGCAACTACAAAATATTTTATGCAGGAAATGAGAAATTAAGAAGAAACAGGGTTAGTTTAATAGCGAGGTGATGTAGCAAAAGCAATTAGGAGATATAACGCAAGGTCTGAGTGAGTGATATCAATGAGATTTAACAGGAAACCTAGTGATATCAATGAAATTTAACAGGAAACTATCATTCAAGTCTACGCTCCAACAGCAAATGGAGAAGGAGAGGAAGTGGAGAGATTTTACACGGAAGTACAGGAAGAAATAGATCACACACCAAAACAAGATGTGCTGATAATCAAGGGGGACTGGAATGCAAAAGTAGGAAACAAAGAAGAACTAGGAATTGTGGGAAAATGGGACTAAGGAGATAGAAATAAAGCAGGAGAAAGACTTATTGAATTCTGTGAAGCTAATGATTTCTTTCTTGCAAACACATTTTTTGAGCAACCGAAAAGGTGACTGTACACGTGGAAGTCACCAAATGGTCAATATAGGAATCAAATTGATTATATAATTGGTAGCAGAAGATGGAGAAGTTCCATACTTTCTGCAAAAACAAGACCAGGAGCAGACTGTGGTACAGATCATGAACTGGTCGTATCGAAAATCAGAGTAAAGCTAAAGAAGACCAACAAAGCAATCATAATGCCAAAATACAATTTAAATAACATCCCAGAAGAATATAAAGATCAAGTAAGGAACAGATTTGAGCCTTTAAACGTAGTTGACAGAGAACCAGAAGAACTATGGAGTGAAGTCAGAGACATTATCAGGGAAGACTGCAAAAAGACAATACCTCTAGTTAAAAAGAGAGAAAGACCTCAATGGATGACTGATGAAACTCTTAAAATGGTTAAAGAGAGAAGGAAAGCAAAAGCAAAAGGAGACAAAAACACAGAAGGGACCTAACAACAACAAAGCAATCCAGCAATATAATTACACGTATAGCATGCATAAAAAAGTGAAGCCCTATGTTTCTGCAGCATAATGTTATATTAATACATAAGGAATTTTATACAGTTATATGTATTGCTTTCTGCATCTCTTTGTTGTTGTTATGTGCCTTCAACTCGATTATGACTTATGGCGACCCTATGAATCAGCGACCTCCAATAGCATCTGTTGTGAACCACCCTGTTCAGATCTTGTAAGTTCAGATCTGTGGCTTCCTTTATCAAGCCTCTGGGTTCCATTCTGTAAGTGCTGGTTACTCTGGGAAACCTGTTTATGCATATAATATTATATGTATAATAATATGTTTAATCATGCATATAATATGCAAGAAGTATTCCATTTTTAGCAAAACTGGTTAGAAAAATACTTGCTTCTCATCGAGATTAAGGAGTGAAATGGGATTTATAAAGACTGTGCAATAAGCTTAACTGAGATTTTGAGCAAGTACCATCCTAAAAATATTATTTCTGATTCAGACAGACTGTGGTTACTGCAAATCATAGCTTCTCTCCAAACCTAAATTGGTAACCCAGTCCAAACAGTGGTTCAAGATTGCTTAAGATTATGTACAATACAGTTGTAAAATAACAATGGTGTTTTATAATTCCTATATGCAGAAAAGAATACTGTGCATCTCAAAAATAATTAATGGGAGCCATAGAGCCATAGAGTTGGAAGGGGTCTTGTGTTAGCAAAGTCACATAATGCAGATGGAGTCCAGACAGAAAAGCACTGATGGCATTTTACTGAGCAAATTGAACAAAAACAGTGTATAAAATTTGAGGAGAAAGGGAGATTTT
This sequence comes from Rhineura floridana, assembly GCF_030035675.1. Taxonomy (NCBI): domain Eukaryota; kingdom Metazoa; phylum Chordata; class Lepidosauria; order Squamata; family Rhineuridae; genus Rhineura; species Rhineura floridana. The sequence continues at coordinate 14,501,859 of NC_084495.1, read as the reverse complement.
GTTTTTCAGTTCAGGCCAGTTCAGGGAGACGTACAACTAAACACACAGAGGAAAAATTCCCTCAAAACTACACAGCCAATCAGAACACACACTACGTCACTGAAGATCATGCCACTCTGCCTAGTTGCTAAGCAACACCCCTTCCCTTGGCTAGTTGACTTTAACATTGACAGTTACAAACTGAATGATCCCTGCTGTTGCACTTCTAACATCTGGTAGGTTATCTAATCTAACACCCTGCTTGATACAGGAAATTTAGGGTGAGATCATCCCCAACAGATAGCTGTCCAATGAGGGGGTTCCAAAGAGGGGGAGCCTCCCCTAAGTATTGTATTCCAATGATACAAATATCTTAACTAATAATAATAAATAATAAATTTAATTTCTTCGTCGCCTATCTGGCCAATGGCCACACTAGGCGACTTACAAAATTGTTAAAATACAATTGATAAATTACAGTAATACAATATAAAAACAACACATCTGCAGCAACAATATTAAAACTGGGCAGGAGGCATTTCAGTTATAACAATTAACCCTCCCCAGATACCCCGAAGGCCTGCTGAAAGAGCCAGGTCTTTAAGGCTTTCCGAAACACATTTAAAGAAGAGGCATGCCGGAGATCTTGTGGGAGGGAGTTCCAAAGAGTGGGGGCCGCCACTGAGAATGCCCTCTCTCTTGTACCCACCAATCTGGCTGTTTTTGTTGGCGGGATTGAGAGAAGGCCCTGTGTGGCCGATCTTGTCGGGCGGCATAATTGGTGGCGTTGAAGGCGCTCCGTGAGATAAACTGGGCCGGAACCGTGTAGGGATTTAAAGGTCAATACCAACACCTTGAATTGGGCTCGGAAAACAACTGGTAGCCAGTGTAGGTCGAACAACACTGGTGTGATGTGATCTCGGCGGCGACTATTCGTAAGTAGTCGAGCTGCCACATTTTGTATCAGTTGTAATTTCCGGACAGTTTTCAAGGGTATCCCCACGTAGAGCGCATTACAGTAGTCCAAACGAGAGGTGACCAGGGCGTGTACCACTAGTGGGAGCTGGCGATCAAGAAGGTAGGGTTGCAGCCTTCGTATGAGGTGTAGTTGGTACCAGGCTGCCCGGCTCACTGCCGAAATCTGAGCCTCCATGCACAGCCTGGAATCAAGCACAACCCCAAGGCTGCGGACCTGGTCCTTTAGGGGTAGACTCACCCCGTTGAACTTCAGGTCAATGTCGCCCAACCTTCTCTTGTCCCCCACAAGTAGTACCTCGGTCTTATCAGGATTCAACTTTAGCTTGTTCCTTCCCATCCATCCACTCACGGATTCCAGGCACTTGGACAAGGTCTCCACAGCCAACTCTGGTGAAGATTTAAACGGGAGATAGAGCTGAGTGTCATCCGCATATTGATGACACTGCAGCCCAAATCTCCTGATGATTGCCCCCAGCGGCTTCATATAGATGTTAAATAGCATGGGAGAGAGGATAGAGCCCTGTGGCACACCACAATTGAGAGGCCAAGGGTCTGATACCTCCTCCCCCAACGCTACCTGTTGGTACCTATCGGAGAGAAAGGAATGGAACCACTGTAATACAGTGCCTCCAATTCCCAATCCCTCCAGGCGAAGCAGAAGGATACTGTGGTCGACAGTATCAAAAGCCGCTGAGAGATCGAGGAGGACAAGAAAGGTGGATTCTCCCCTATCTAATGCCCTCCTCAAATCATCTACCAGAGCGACCAAGGCTGTTTCAGTTCCGTGACCAGTCCTGAAACCCGATTGGTATGGATCCAAATAATCCGTTTCATCCAAGTGTGCTGACAACTGGTTGGCCACCACTCGCTCAATGACCTTGCCCAGAAATGGTAGATTCGAAATTGGGCGGAAGTTATCGAATACTTGGGGATCCAAGGAGGGCTTCTTTAAGATGGGCTTTACAATTGCCTCCTTGAAGGCTAATGGCATCACACCCTCTTTCAAGGATGCATTTACCACCGCTTTGATCCCCTCGCCCAATTTCTCTCTGCAGCTCACAAGGAGCCACGAAGGGCAAGGATCAGTAAGACAAGTGGTTGGCTTCACAGATGAAAGCACCTTGTCCACTTCCTCAGAAGGGAGAAGCCGAAACCGATCCCAATTTACCGGCATGCAACTGGCCAACTCTGGTTCATCCACTGTGTCCACGGCGCACGGGATCGAGCTCCGTAAGTGTTCGATTTTATCGGCGAAGTGTTTTGCTAATAAGTCACAGGAGGCCTTTGACTGTTCCAAGGGTTCCTGAGCAACTGGACCGACCAGACTTCGGACCACCTGGAACAGCCTCCTGGGACAGCACTCCGCAGACGCAATAGAGGCAGCAAAGAAAGCCTTCTTTCCTACCTTTATTGCCACTTGGTAAGCAGCTACTGCTGCTTTAACCTGTGTCCGGACATCTTCGGAGCGGGATTTCCGCCACCGGCGCTCTAGTCGTCTCACCTCCTGTCTCAGACTACGCAACCGTGGTGTATACCATGGTGCTAGCTGAGTTCTATTCAGGGGGAGAGGACGTTTCGGAGCCACCCGGTCTAATGCCCTGGTGATCCCCATGTTCCACTCCTTCACCAGGGTTTCGACCGGGCGACCTTCAGCAGGTTCCAATTCCCCAAGCGCAGTCAGGAATCCATCCGGATCCATCAGGCGTCTGGGGTGGACCATTTTAATAGGTCCTTCACCCCTGCGGAGGGGGCATGGCAACGAGAAGTCCATATTTACCAGGTAGTGGTCTGACCATGACACAGGAGTGGCAAGAATCACTCCCAACTTCAGACCACTTCTCTCCTCTCCCAGGACAAATACTAGGTCGAGAGCATGACCGGCTACATGGGTGGGCCCAGTATTACTTAGGTACAGTTCCCAGGAAGCCATGGTTTCCAGGAAATCCCGAGGGGCTCCTATGAGAGCGGCCTCGGCATGCACGTTAAAGTCACCCAGAACCAACAGCTCTGGGGACAATGCCCGTACAGCCGAGACCACCTCCAGCACCTTGGCCAGGGAATCTGCCGTGCAGCGGGGTGGGCGGTACACCAGCAAGATCCCTAAACTGCCCTTCGGGCCCAACCTCCAGTACATACAATCAACAAATTGAGTCCTATGGAGGGGAGGTCTGGCAAAAACCAAGGACTCTCGATAGATGACTGCCACACCCCCTCCCTGCCTTCCCACCCTCGGCTGCTGTGCGTAACGGAAACCTGGCGGACACATGGCCTCAAGAATTGGAGCAGAGGCTTCGTCCAGCCAAGTTTCCATAATACATGCCAGGTCTGCGCAACTAAAAACCATCTCAAGCTGTTCAGTTCACTTGTTTGGTACAAATGTTCTATCAGTGATCACATTAAACATGTTATAATTACTTAAGAAATTAATTACTGTCACTGCAATGTTCAGGGACTTGCAGTATTCCCCAAACTGAGATATGTGAACGCAAAGGGGATCTAATCTAATTGCAAAGTCAGAACTGTTATAGATGTCAAGGCAATCACTCTATAGGCATCTGTTAACTTTCTACCTGCATTGCAAACATCAATTAATTAACGTTAACCATGTGAGCGGCTCAGACTTCTGGCTTCACTCCACAAACCACTTCTGCTGAAATTGGCCCACTAATTTCAGAGAGTTCACTCTTCAGCCAAAGAGTCTTACAATACAAAATTAAATGAAGGCAAAGATCATTTTAACATGTAAGGTTGGATTCCGAACCTACAATCCACTCTCCCAAGCTGTGCGTGTATAGGATGCAGGTCTTCCCTCCCCCCTGCACACCCCCAAAAGCTCCACCAGCCTCCACTCATAAAGTGTGGGTGGGTGGGAGTACCACAAAAGGGATTCCCACTGACTGAGGCATTACAGGAGCAGTGATCCACTGGATTCCAAGCCAGCCCAACTGCCATAACTTGGCGGCATTGAGCCCAAACTAGGTGCAATCACTATGAGAGCTCTAGCGTGGAATAGGGTTTTGCCTGACTCCTGCCTTTAGCCATGGCCCGGGCCTGCAGCACTGTACACTGCAACACCCCCTCCTGATATAGGTGGTGCTGGGCTGAAATGGGCCCGTCCACACCACCTACCTACTACATCAGTGCACACAGCCCATGTGCTGCATGCACATGCCTGCCATCACCCAAGATGGTGGGAGGGTATCACACTGCTTAGAGATGTCCCCGATGGCATCTTGGGTAATGGCATGCCTGAGCATGTGGCACATGTGGCATGCACACTGACACGCTAATGTAACAGGTAGGTGGGGTGGTCAGGCTTATTTAAGCCCTCAGTGGGTTGTATCGGGGCTGGGGTGTGCCTGGGACCCCCTGCTCTTGCGATCAGTGGTAGAATTAGGTTGGATGATCCAACACTCCAAAGGATTGTGGAGTGGAAGCTCCACCCTCCCACTCTAAGGAAGGGTCCCTCTGAGTCACAGGAGCCCTCAGCCAGAGCCCAACCTGGCCTATATCAGTAGCAGGATTTCAATTGCATTGGTGACTATGTCACTCCATCACAGCCTGTTGCTGCCCAGGCAAGGATTGTTCTATTAGTTGTTTTCCCATTAAGACCTACGGGCCACAGGGAAATCCTACAAATGCAAATTATGCTACGTATTGTCAACATTTTCTCACCACCTGCAAGGAAAATATATGGTTGACGGCTATTTTTAACTATAGGGCCAAGGTTCATTTAAGTTAGTTGGGAAAGAGAGAAATTTCTAAAAAAATATTAATAATTTGACTTGCCTGCCTCACTTGACTTCTTTGCAAATTCAGTGATTCATTGCTCAAATTATGTTATGTCAAAGTTGACTAGCAATGCTGGGAACAGAATTAAACATTGGATGATGGGGAATTTTTTTTTCTTTTTTAAGAAAGTCAGGTTAACTTCAGAGCAGAAGCAAGTATGTGATGTAATTCATCAACATAACTGGGGGGGGGAGTTTCCTGTTGGATTTGAAATACATTCTTCATAGGGCAAAATTGTCCCAGAAACTCTAGTGAAGGATTTGTTTTATCAACTCTGCAACTTTCACAGATCAATGGTCATTTCATTAGTTATATAATGTAGTCTTTCTTTTAGAGAAGAATTTTCCCTCATATATCCTTGGCTCTTAATTGATTCTTGCAGCATTGCAGCCAAAAGCTAAGAGGATAGCTTTTAGTACATCCCATGTCTACAGGAGAGAGCCTGGGGATTGGAGGAATATTGTCCACTTCGCTTCTTAATACTGTTGTCAGCAGTAGTAGCAGTGTTCGTGTTCCAAAAATAAATAACTGGCACCAACAATAGTGCATTGGGGAGCAGCATGACGGTGTTGCCGTCCTGGTGGTGGTAATTTCATTGTTGGGATGGTGATGGGGTGGGCTAGGCGAGACATCAGTGAGGTAGAAGGAGCTTCATGTTTGTGGTGGCCATGCAGGCAGTGGCAGCTGGTGTCTTTTTGAGACTGGTGGGCCAGAAGGCAGAGAGGCCAACAGTAGGTGGTACCAGAGGCAATGACAGGCAGACACAATTAATTCTAGTTTTGTCCCCATCCTCCTCCTCCTTCTCCTCCCTGCTGAATCCTATATGGGCACTGAGACTATGGAGGAAGAAGCTGACAGGCAGGGCCATCCCCATACTGGATGCAACTAAGAAGGCAGGCAGGTGGGACCTGGCTGGGAGCAGACTGAGGTTGGTGGGGCAGTGCCCTGTTTGCCCTAGTGGACCAGGCTCCACTACAAGCAGATGTGCATACCCCTGCAGGGTTGCACCACCAACATGGAGTTCCCCTAACCTTTCTGATACCACCTCACCCTGCCCCATCCTCATCCTGGAAAGTGATACAATGCATGTACAGTTCAGTGCTTCCCAAACATTTTCTCCCACCAACCACTTCAAAATTGCTGATGGTCTCCGCAGACCCCTTAATGTTTTTTCTGCCGGTTGGAGCAATGGCAATGCACTGTACGGTTTTTAACGCGTTTCTTCTACATTGTGTTTTATTGCATGGCAATTCCATTGACTAAAATATAATCTAAGAAATAAAAGAAGCAATAAAAATCAACAAGAATATATTATGCGATAGATGTGCCATCTCCCATCTTTATCCACAAAGCCACAAATGTACTGTGGACCACCTGAACAAAGCCTGTGGACCACTGGTGGTCTGTGGGTCACAGTTTGGGAACCTCTGGTACAGATTTAGGAATAATTACTAGACTTTAAGCAGAAGTCCAAGACATTTTCCTAGAGTGGAGAAGACCAGGTGGGCTGTATGTCTGCTCATTCTGCTGTCCAGGTGTGGACAGGCCCCTCTTCTCCCTTCCTAGAGTTCTTCATCTTTAAACTGGAGTTTGATCAGACAACCCTTCACATAAAAGGGTACGGGCCATAGCTTAGTGTTAGAGATTCTGCTTTGCATGCAGCTCATCACAGGTTCAACCCAGGTAAGAGTGGGAGAGACTCTTGCCTGAAATCCTGCAGAGCAGCTGCCAGTCAGTGTAAACCAGAGCTTGGAAAAGTTACTTTTTTGAACTGGGAGCTGCCAGCTATAGGGCGGTTTAGAAATGCAACTAAATAAATAATAAAATAAAATAAATAAAACTACAATCCCCATCAGCCCAATCCAGTGGGCCATGCTGCCTGGGGCTGATGGAAGTTGTTGTCATGGCCCCGTCAGAGGACTCCTCAGATGAGGACGACTCGGGAGTAACAGCAGCAGACCCAGGAGCAGCAGACTCAGAAGGAGACACGGAGGAGCCTCCTGAGAATCCAGCTCCTTCTGCCCCTCAGCTGCAGAGCACCCCAGATACAGCAGAGTCCCTGCAGCCAGACACAGACAGTGAACAGGATACTCCCCCCTCACCTGCAGAACGTAGACAGCAGAAGGTCAGGCAGAAGAGAGGCAGGCCTGTCTCCTTAAGGCCCAAACGCTGAGGGCTCACACCTGCTGTCCATCCTGCTCTTTATAAGGCACACCTTGGCTGCAGCTTGTTGCTGACTGCAACGTCAGGCGTGGCTTTGTGTAGACCTAGTTTCCCTGCAGCATCTCTTTGACTGACCTCCTTGGCAATTGATCCCGGACCTCCACTGACCTCGCTTCTGGACTTCTGACTCGGGAAGTACGCTTCGGATAGGCCTGACAGATTTACAACCCGACTGCTGGCTAAGGACTTTCCTTTCCTGCCAAAGACCCAGGAATTTCCAGCCCCCCCTGACACTGCTGATGCAGTGTAGAGCTGACAGTTGTAGTTCAAAAAAGTAACTTTTCCAAGGTCTGGTGTAAACAATTAAGAAATGAACCAGTGGTCTGACTCAATATAAGGCAACTTCCTGTGATCCTTTGTTCCTAAAAGGCAGTCTTATACAAAGTAGAAAACAGAGCCACCCTACACCATAGGGGGATAGACTAGACCATAACTCAGTGTTAGAGCACATTCTTTGCTTGTAGAAGCTCCAGGTTTAATCTGTGGATTTCCCGGGTTTTTTTTTAATTGTTTTCTCTATTTATAGTTTGCCTTTCAGGGTTGAGCCTCTGAAGGTGGCTTCCAACATATAAAAATCAATTTATAACATTACAAATCATGAAATAATAAGAGCATCATCTGAAACAGGATAATATCTCTACAAATCATCACAGTAGCAGCTGAGAACAATGTCAGTGGACCAAAATGATGCAAGTGTAAAAGCAGATATAAAAAATAGCACATTCAAAGACCAGCAGCAGAAAAGCACCAATATAAGTATCAGTTAAAAGCAGTTTGCAATCATCATCATCTGTTTAAAAGTCGACAGTGAAGGGGCCATGTGGACTGATGGAGGGAGTATTAGCAAAGTTACTTAAATAACACAGATGGAACCCAGAGAGAAAAGTCCTGATAATAATTTACTAAGCAAACTGAACAAAAACAGTGCATAATTCAAGGAGAAAGGGACAGAGAGATTTTGTCTTTCAATTCAGGCTTTCTACATAGCAGAGAGACAAACAACCAAACATACAGAGGAAAATCTCCCTCAGAACTACAGAGCCAATCAGAGTCTGTGCTTCTTCGCTGAAGATCATGCTATTCTGCCTGATTGTTAAGCAGCACCTCCACCATTGGGTAGCTGACTTGAACATTAGCAGAATTAACTCTTAAGTTACAAACGGAATGATCCTTGCTGTTGCGCTTCCAACAGGGAAGACGTTATGTAGTAATGGGGTCAGAAAAGGCCTTGCCTTAGTTCAAAGGATGAAATGCAGATGTTGAGCCCTAGCTCTCCCAGGAGGATCAGGGAGGGGAGTCGGTTGAGCCCCAGCTTCCCCAGATAGAGCACTGGGAGGAATCAGAGGTAGATGAGGCTTTCGATGACAATGGAGGGGGTGTAGTTGACAGTCTGCCAGTTCCCACGGACAGTTCTCCCACCAAAACAGACCTTGCTCCACCTACAGACAGCCCAACAGAGCCGTTGGGGGATGACCTGGTGAGCACACCAGCTCCACCCCCCAGGACTCCCCGCCTGGCACTTCAAATGCTTTCCTGCCTCCTGAAGCCAAGCTGGCACCTATCGAGCTTGTACCAATCGAGCCTGTATGACTACAAGAGAAGCTGGTTTGGAAATGAATGGAAGACATCGGTTTTGTTTCCTGTGCAATTGTGGATGTGTGTTCTCTGAACGTGCCCTCAAAGAAATAAAAACTGAAGCTTGTCACAAGAGTTGGTCGGCCTGCCGGTTGCCACCACCCTGCTTCCACTCTACTGACGTCGGCGTCATGGGCCAAGGCATGCAGACGGAGACCCTCAGCGTTAAGCTGTACTACTCTTGGCCTGAGCCACAGGCCGTCACCATTTCAGACTGGTGCACCGCCCCTTGAAATAGTTGTAAGTTTAGACGAGACAGAATGCCTTTTTAAGATATTTTTTCTTAATATAATGTTATTTGCTATTTAGTTTAATTTTTTGTACAATGTATTGCTTTATTGATGTATTGCCTTGTTGATGTATTTTGTATTTGTGTTTACTTTTTGTTGTAAGCCGCCTTGAGGGCCTTTTGGCCAACAGGCGGGGTATAAATAAACATTAACATAACATAATATACTGTCAGATGAGCTGGCGGAGGCTCGCCCCCCCTACACCCCCTGCAAGATGCCGCGAGAAGCGGGTCAGCAAGAAGGTGAGACTTCGAAGGAGTCAGAGATTATGAGCAAAGACCTTCCCTACTTAAGGCGCCGCCCCCCTGACTCGGTTGCTGAGTCAACTTTCTTCACATGCTACAGAGTATGCCTAGGTAGCTTAGTTAGGGACTGTAGTGAGTTAGCATAGCTAAGTCTATGATGCGCACTGCCTTTGATGTTACCGTTACTCTAATAAAACAGGAATTAATTCCAGTCTTGCCTCCGTCTCGTGTCTCACACTCTGGACAGGACAGCAGCTGATGAGAAAGAGCTCTGCCTGAGGCCCTGGAGATCCACTGCCATACAGAGTAGACACTACTGGGCTAGATGGCCCAACAGTCTGACCCAATATAACACACTTTCCTATATTCACCATGGTATCTTTATGGCTCATCCACTCATCATGTGTCCTCCCTTGCCCTCTGTGTGGTGAGCTAGAACAGCTCAGTGCAGCAACTAGGGATGTGCATGCCCCCAATCTAATCTGGGCCTGATCTGGCACTTGGATCAGCCTCTATCTGACCTGGGACTGACCTGACCCAGATCCAGGGCCCATATCAATTTGGGGGTCAGCCCTAATGTATAATTAGCCTTTTAAACCGTAAGTAAACTTGTGGTGGGGAGAGGAGTGATGCCCCACTATGCATAAGTTTGTTATTGTTGTTTATGGTAAGTAGTAACTGATGGAAAAGGGGAGTGAGTCAGAACATTGGTGAGTGCTGTGTGAGATTGGCTGAGAGACTGAGGGATGGCTATTTGAAGCCTTAGCAGTTTGACAGCTGGATAGGGCTATGATTTTGAAGCGTTAGGGTTTGTTTAAGAGTGGTGGGATTTGATGGGGATTTAGAATATAGGGCTTAGTGTCAGTGAGGGACTGGGTATTTTAGTAAGTGTATTGTAGGACTAATAGCTTCTACAATATTATATTAATTTACTGTATTAATAAATAATGGCTTATTTTTCTTCATCACATGTCTGAGACTTGGTTAATCTACAAACGGAGTATACACTCATATAACAGTAGTATTCACACATACTGTGACACATTTGATAAACACTTTGCCGATAAAATCGAGCGCCTAAAGGGCAAGATTCCGTACGCCGTGGTTACAAGTAGTGGTCCAGAGGCGGCCAGTTGCATTCCGGCCTGCTGGGATCGGTTTCGGCCTCTTCTCTCTGATGAAGTGGACAAGGTGTTCTCTACTGTGAAACCAACCATTTGCTTGCTTGATCCTTGCCCTTCATGGCTCGTTATGAGCTGTAAAGAGAAACTGGGCAAAGGGATCAAGGCAGTGGTAAATGCATCCTTGGAGGAGGGTGCAATGCCATCAGCCCTCAAGGAGGCAGTGATAAGACCTATTTTGAAAAAGCCCTCCTTGGATCCCCAAGAGTTAAACAACTTTCGCCCGGTCTCCAATCTACCATTCTTGGGCAAGGTGATTGAGCGAGTGGTGGCTAAACAGTTACAGACACACTTGGAGGAAGCAGATTATTTAGATCCTTTCCAATCGGGCTTCAGGACTGGACATGGAACTGAAACACCCTTGGTCGCTCTGGTGGATGATATGAGGAGGGCGTTGGATAGGGGAGAACACACATTCCTCGTCCTCCTGGATCTCTCAGCGGCTTTCGATACTGTTGATTACGGTATCCTTTTAAATTGCCTGGAGGGATTGGGAATAGGAGGCAGTGTTTTACGGTGGTTCTGTTCCTATCTCTCCGGCAGATACCAACGGGTAGCATTGGGGGATGAGGTTTCAGACCCTTGGCCCCTCAACTGTGGTGTGCCACAGGGTTCTATCCTCTCCCCCATGCTATTCAACATTTATATGAAACCACTGGGAGCCATCATCAGGAGTTTTGGGCTGCAGTGTCATCAATATGCGGATGACACGCAGCTCTATCTCTCATTTAAATCTTCACCAGAGTTGGCTGTGGATACCTTGTCCAATTGCCTGGAGTCCATAAGTGGATGGATGGGAGAGAACAGGCTGAAGCTCAACCCCGACAAGACAGAGGTGTTGCTAGTGGGGGATAAGATAAGGTTGGGAAATTTAGACTTGGTGCTTAATGGGGTGAGATTACTCCTGAAGGACCAGGTCCGCAGCCTTGGGGTCATTTTGGACTCCCAGCTGTCTATGGAGGCTCAGGTTTCGGCAGTGAGCCGGGCAGCCTGGTACCAACTTCATCTGGTACAGAGGCTGTGACCCTACCTTCCTATACATCTGCTCCCACGAGTGATACATGCCCTGGTCCCTCTCAATTAGACTACTGTAATGCGCTCTACGTGGGGTTACCCTTGAAGATGGTCCGGAAATTGCAGCTGGTACAGAATGCGGCAGCACACTTAATAAAGCAGAGCCGTCGCCGGGACCATGTCACCCCAGTGTTGATGGAGCTACACTGGTTGCCAGTTGAGTACCAGGCCCAATTCAAGGTGTTGGTGTTGACCTTTAAAACCCTATACGGTTTCGGCCCAGTTTATCTGAAGGAATGCCTCCAGTATCACCAAATATGCCGCCAAACAAGATCAGTCTCACAAGACCTTCTCTCGGTCCCACCGGTGAAAACAACTAGGCTGGTGCGGACCAGAGAGAGGGCTTTTTCGATCATGGCCCCCACCCTCTGAAACTTGCTTCCATTTGACCTCCGACATGGCTCCTCCCTGATGGCTTTTCGCCGAGCCTTAAAGACGTGGTTATTCAGGCAGGCCTATGGGATCTCTGGGGTGGGCTAGGTTCTTATACTGTATTATTGAAGGGAGGGTTTTAGATGAATTGATGTTAATGTTGTGACTGCTGATTGTATGTGTTTTATATTGTATTTTATATTGTTGTAAGTCGCCCAGAGTGTCTGTTAATTCGGACAGATGGGCGACTAACAAATAAAATTTATTATTATTATTATACATCCTCACAAATCTAAGGTGTATTTGAGCGTCAGATAAAGGTTCCAGTGGCAACTACTGGTGGTTAGGTGGTGTAGCCTGTTAAATGAGTGGTTGGGTGGTTGGGGGCAAAGGTCTGAGAAATTGGGATTGCTCTTTAAAGAAAACAGGGACACCTCGGGGGGGGGAGAATTAGGAAATGCTACACTCTGTCCTGCTGGATGCTGCATCACCAGCATATTCCCTGCAGAGGCTGCTTGCTTCCCTTCTCCTCCCACTGCCCACCCTGCCTTTTGACAGCCCTGGGTTGCTCTGGGTGGGTCAACCCAACCTGGGGTGGCTCAAGGCTATCTCAACCCGATCTAGCCAATTCAGCCAGGGATCCGGGCCTTGGCTAGATCTGGTCCGCAGCCCTAGCAGGAACTGCTCCCACCGCAGCAAAATCCAGAGTTGAAATGTAACTTTCTGTTTGATTTTTTTCCTCATAAATAAAGCAATAAAATAAATATCTAAAGAGAACCACTATTACAGGGGTTTTTATTATTTTTTTCCTACTTAGGCAGTTGAGGCAGGTTTTTTTTTTTTTTTTTTTAAAAACATGGTTTCCCTATGGATTCTTTTTTATGAAGATACTAATATTTTTCTGCTTCTTAAATGGTTGTACAACTAAACACCCAAACAGCAATTTCAATAACTGCTTTTTGCCAAGGATCATACAATTTGTGCCTTTACATTGAGCTTAAATAAAGCTGAAAGAAAGCAGTTGGTAGTTAACATACAGCTCATATAGGAGTTCTTTGTCGTTACATTTGATTCACGTTCTGGCAAAATCACATCCAAATATTGTTGTCTTTGACAAAGACTCACATTCACTACATGCAAATACATGAAATGTACTAATAATTTGAAATTCACTAACTGTATAGCCGTTTAAACAAAGATAATGGAAATCTCTATTGCAAAGCAGGGATAAGCAATGTGGGCCCTCCAGATTTTATTGGACTATAATTCCCAGCAGCCCACATCTGCATGGTCTATAGTCAGGGATGATGGGAATTGTAGCCCACTAGGGATGGAAAGATCTGCCAATTTCAGTTCTCTCAATTTCTCATTTTTCCAATCTTAAATCCAGTTCTCCACATTTCTGCAGCAATTTGTGGGTTTTTCTTTTAAAAAATTCTCTATCATTTTAGTACAAATTTCTCCTAATAAAACACATTTTGGGGCCAGGTCTAATATATTTGCAAGCAGTTTCTCCTATATAATGCATTGTTGTATGTTATTTTCACTCATATATTCATTTCTATGCACACTTTCCTCTAATATACATATTTTTGTAAACATTGGTTGGAGAACCGTATTGCAAAATCTGGATAAGTAAATTTTGAAGGATGGCTGTGTTTTGGTTCTCATACTGTTTTGGGAAGTGTGAATTTGATACATTCAGCTTGAATGCGAACTGAATCAAAGTTCTCATATATCTCTATAGTCAGCAACATGTGGGAGGCATGCACAACCTCTGCTGTAAAGTACTCAGGATTTTGTGATGAAGCCTTTAGCAATGATTGGCTTAAAGTGCTGTGATATTATAGACAGGTTCTATCACATTAAGTGAGGAACTACAGACCAGAACTACTAGAACTACTTCCTGCCATCTTGGACCACCTCATACACTAGAAAGCTAAAACACGATTGTCTGGAGAAAATATTATGGAGAAGAAGAATGGATGAATCAGTCAACATCTGGCCCATGTCACTTTCACAGCTGCTCACTCATAAATTTGTTATGTCCTGTTTCTGCATTAATCTGATTTTTTAAAAAAAATAAAAGATCACATGAAAATCATTTACATAGATATTTTTGAGTGAATTTTCTTTTAAATGAATGAACAGCATTTATTGTGTTATTCATAGATCATAGCAGATAAAACAAGGTCCCCAAACATTCACTAAAATCCCAGGAGTCTCAATTTAAATTAACACATAAAATACATACATATCCTAAAAATATACAGGGCTTTGCTCATAAAATAAACAAAGTGCAAAAGAAAGTATATTAGGAGATTATGTCAGAATATATTTAGTGATCTCATGCCTTTATAACTCCATGACAATTTACAGAAATCAAATTAAAAAATCCACCCTGCATTCCTCAGCCTTTATATACATTTGGAAAAGTTGTTTGCGCTGAGAACTGTGTCACAAGAATTTGAGTAGTATAGAATCTGATGGATAGCTGTTCACATCATAATCTGATGTCAGTTCACATCATAATCTGCAAAGAGTGAAATCCTCAAGGGTCCCTGCTAAGGAGTATGGTCCAACAGGACTGTGTATTGTTAGACATGACATTTTACTCTGACATGAGCCCACTGGTATAATTACCACCTACTGCTGAATGGCTGATTAATGCTTGTTTTACTGATGATATGTCAACATTAGAACAAATAGTACAATGAAATGAGATGGTTATACAATTGTTCACAGGACTGGGATGTAAGTTATCTTTGGAGAACCTTTGGCTGCTATTGGAGAGGTGGTGGTCAGGGCGAAACTTCTCACCCCCATTTCTCTTAATTTGTTGCTACCACACCTGTGTTTCATGACAGAGATGGCAGTGACATCAGTACTCATCGTGGTATCCATTAGCTTCCATTTCTCCCTCAGAATGACAATCTGAACATAGCAATTAGCAAAGAGGAAATTGTCAGCACTGAACTTTTCTCCAGTATGGGACACATTTGTAATTTATATTAGAAAGGACATGATGGAGGCATTCCTCTGGCTCTGGGACAAGGACTAGAATGACAGATGGAGTTGTTGCAAAACTAGAAAATTCTTTCTTTCACATTTGGTTTGCAGGAATGGTAAATGCTGTATATTTTATTATTGCATTATTTGTGGACAGCTTTGACTAATGTACATATTTTTGCAAGCAATTTCTCACCATATAATGGATTTTTGTGTGGTATTTCCACTCATATATTCATTTTTATGCACACTTTCCCCTAACATATGCATTTTGGTAAACATTATTTGGTTGGTGAACTGCATTGCAAAATCTGAATAAATGTAAACTGAATCAAATTTCTCCCCCATCCCTACTCAGAGGTGCTGCAGTCACACATCATGGCTAGGCCTGAGTCAGAGCTAAGGATGGAGAAGAAATTAAATTCAGTTCACATTTAAATCCAAATCTATCAAATACACGCTTTCTGAAACAATGTGAGAACCAAAACATAGACATCCTTCAAAATTTGCACTTATCTGAATTTTGCAATGCAGGTCTCCAACCAAAGAATGTTTACAAAAATGCATACATTAGGGGAAAGTATGCATAAAAATAAATATATTCATGGAAATAACATCTTATGAAAATTTGCTTGCTTATCTGCCCCCTACCTGCTTTATGATTGGATTTTAACACAGAAGGGAAATGAATGAATGAATGAAATATGCATAAATTATTGACTTTTGATCTATCCTTAATTTTGACCTTTTGATCCATCCTGTTTTATTAATATATAAGAAAATATATACTTCATAATAAAAGGCTAAAATAAAGAGAGCACCCCCATCCTTGATTTGTCTAGGCAATGCTCTTTAGTTATAGTCGGTTCATTTGAGATGGTGGCTTCCAGCCTTGGGAATCTGGAAGCTAGTAACACTCCTGGCTTCCCACTTTTTGGGAAAGGCTATCACTCCGATAGGAGGTCTTGGGCTCTGACACCAGCCCTGTGGATTGATAAATGCAGCTGTCTCCATCGTGTGTACTTTCACCATGGATATTTCTCAACAGGACCAACACAATAAGATTAAATCCAGGGATCCAATTTCAAAGTCAGATGTCCACTAGCTCATGTGTTCCTCAAAGTTTTATGTCTTTCATCTAATATTCAGTCTACATCTGTGCACTTGAACTGTACTTCTGTAAAGCAGGGGGAGAAACAGCCAAATATTTCCCCATATTTCTGATGTTCCCGCTCTTCAGCAGATTTAGTTTAAAAAGGAAGAATACTGGAGCTCTCGATTAATGAAATTTTACTTTCATTTCTCTCTGTATCTTGATTTCAGACCCAGTCAGGTGAAGCAGCAGAAACCTTTCTTTCCATTCCGATACCCATTCCTAATCTCTCATCAGCAGGGACTTTAATTTTAAATTTGGAATAAGATTAGGGGGCAGTGTATATTCATTTAGGCTGAATGTGTAAAGTAAAACATAATTCACAATGTGGTCTTACTTTTCACAGGGAGATCCCCTTAGGCATAGACACCATCATTTTCATAGGTGTCTTCAACTGTTTTTCCCCAAGGCAGATTATCATCAGTATCACTAAAAAAACACACAACCCTTTAAAACAGGATCTGAAAATATTCTGCACCAGCTGAAGTTTCTGAACCAGGAGGGCCAAAGCTCATTGTTAATGCTTTGCATGCAGAAAGTACCAATTTCAATCCCTGGCATCTCCAGATGGGAGAGATCTCTGTCTGAAACTCTGGACACAGTACCGAGCTAGATGGACCAATGGTCTGACACAGTAGAAAGCAGCTTCCTATGTTCCTTTGTAAACATATTTAAAAGCCACTATGTTTTGGTAAATTTCATAAGCATATCATGCAGGTCCAGCCTGCTGTTCAAGGGAGAAATGGAATATGCACTTGGGGCAGAATTTTTAGAGCAGGTGGCAAAACATAGTGGGTGCAACTTTCTTTTCATGCTACTGCATTCCTGTGTGCACTCGGGAAGGGTCTGACCCCAGATGATCAATTTCCAGGCCCAGTGAGGAACAGGTTGTCTGTTCAAGGGGGCCACAAAAGCAGATGATTGAGCCAAAATGGACAAGGATTTTCAGGAGATGGTACTAAAGACTGGCTGTTTAGAGCTGAAGTTCAAGGCATCCCACCCCCAATGCCCACAACTTTCTCTCCAGCTCAAGCATTTATTTCCTTCCCACACGTTAGCTCATGGCCAGAGTCAACTTCCAGCATTCTTGGACAGTTACCAGGGACCCAGAACTCTGGCAGGGTCCACACCTTTAAATGAAAAATGAAGTTGCATCACTCCAGGGCATTATGGGAAATCAGAATAGCAGCCCCACTATTTTGTCACAAGGAATAGGAAGCCCATGAATCTCAGAGGGGCTTCACTACTAGAATTGAAACTCTCATCATACTTGACCATTGGCTATGCTTGCTGGGGATAATGGGAGTTATACTTCAGCAACATCTGGAGGGCCAAAGGTTCCCCACATCTGTCTAGAGGCAGCCCTACACCAGTTCTTTCTTGTCAGACTCACCTAGCCCAAGAAAAATCTGGAGAGCGTTGTTGCACTAAGGTCCTGCATTCAGGCTTACCACAGGCATCTGGTTGGCTATTGTGAGAACAAGATGCTGGACTAGATGAGCCATTGGCCTGATCCAGCGGGACTCTTCTTATGTTCTTAATTGATACTGTTTGTTTTGCAATCAACAGCCCTATAAAAACTTCAAGGGGAAGTCAGTCTTGGAATGTCATGGAGACAGATGGGAAAACAAAGATTAATGGCTGGTTCATACATTACCTTCAGGCAGCCAGCCAACCATTCGTCATTCATCGAAGAGGTGTGCTGGGTTGAAGCAGACCACATGCTAGTTGGGAATTTTGCCATTTTTGTGGATTTTCAGCATTCTAAGATCATATAATCCATTGCCACTGAGCAAATAACAATAAAGAGTTTGCGGCACCTTAAAGGCAGATACATTTATTAGGACACAACCTTGCACTGGTAACAAATGTGTTCGTCTGTGAGATGTTATAGGCCTCTCTGCTGTTTTTGCTGTCACAGACTGATCCAGCTGCTATGCCTCTGAGATTGAGCAAATACGAGCTCCCATTCACACTTTAAGATTGCTGTCTTTGGTAGATCCCTCTTATATAAGGGCAAAAGAGTGACAAGCTCTGGCAGTCATGACCTGCATTATGCCGTCGTCGTTCATGGATTCTTGGCACGCTAGAAAAAAATCAGGAGAGAAATCACCCTAGGGGGTTGTCTTGGTAGTTCAACCACGCTCAGAAGTGTGGGGTATGGTGGTTCTGGACAGGACTTTCTCTGTGGCAGCCCCTAAATTGTGGCACTCCCTCCCCACAGAAGTGTGTCTGGCATCTTTATTACACAGCTTATATCATATGCTGAAGACACCTCTTTACCCTGACCGTTGGCAGTTAATGTAGTTTTGTGGGGCAAACCTCTTTTGTTTTGGTAGATCTACACTGGGTTGCTTTTGCTTTTAATTGTTTTGCTTTTTTTCTGTTTACTTCTTTATTTGTTTTTAATTGTACGATTGAATTTCTGTAACCCGCTCTGGGACCTTAAGGGGAAAGGGGGGGGTAAGATATCTTGTAAGTAAACAAAATAAAGCAATCACCAATGGCCTTGATGGCCCATGCAGCAGACTTTTATAAGTGCATTTGGAGATTTAGATTGTTCCTTTCTTGCTTTAATCCACCCTAATTCATAAGCAGAATCCATCACGGTCAGAGGCAGTATGCTTCTGAATACCAGCTGCTAGAAACCGCAAGAGAGGAGAATGTTGTTGTGCTCAGGTCCCGCTTGCAGGCTTCCCAGAGGCATCTGGTTGGCCACTGTGAGAAGAGGATGCTGGACTAGTTGGGCCATTGGGCTGATCTGTCAGGCTCTTATGTTCTTATCAAAAGCCAGTTATAGTCAACTTTATTCAAACTAGCTTTTTAAAAACTGGCTTCTGTTACCTATGCTTTCTCTCCAGACTTTGATAACTCGAGGCTTTCCGTAGAGCATTGCCCTTGATGCCATTTTGCATTTTTTTCAGCCCATCTTTGCCTGTTATCTTCGTTGTTCGGGGGGGGAAACACTTCCCTTGCTTCTATTTCCTTTTACAGTAATTGTTCTTTCTCTTGTAGATTCTTGCTGTTGTCTCATGAGACAGTCTTCCACCCAGTTCTCTCTCCTATGTGGTTGCATTATTATCCTTTTCTCAGCACACCTTGCTCTTGGTTTCCACTCCAATTTTCTCTCTTTGTTATGCCCCCCCACACACACATCTGGACATTCCCTAATGCCGGCACCATGCAATGTAACTAATTGGTTCCGACAACGGTACCTGTAAGGTTAGCAGCTATTCTTACCATTTGACAGATGAGTAAAACTACAGAACAAAGATTATGCATTTTAACAAGGCCACTGAGGAATTTGCTACTAGTGCCCAAACACAGCGCTCCTCAGTTCATATGAGTTTCTCGCTGGTATATCTCCCTTCATTACTGGGGCTTTGGGGAGGAAAGGAGCGCTAACAAAGAATGTTGAACGCTTTGTGCTGCTCGCAACAGCTTTCCCTCACTTTCCACTGTGCTGAGCTTTTCTGAGAAAGCTAATTGGGTTCACCCCACCCTACCCCAATGGCCAAAACTGCACCAGAGAAAGAACTCCAGAAAGTCGGCACAGAAATCATCATGGAGAAAAACAGTTAACTGGACACATTTGCTTATTATTTTGAGGCTGCCTCCAGACAAAAATTGACAGGCAAGAACCTATTTTTTCAGGAACTGGGTTTCCTGAGGAATATAAGCCTCATATTGAAGCCCAAAAAATGCTGTAAAAATCAAATTGGACCTTGTAACACTACAAGTAGTGTTTTGAAGCTCATTAAGACTGTAGCAGTTGCTCACTGAGCTTTGACCTCGATTAGCTGTTTGGCTAGCCAGATTTTGCTGTCATTCTATTTAAAAATCCCACAACTGATCTAAGGCCACATCTGCACTATGAGTTGTCCTACTCAAATTAGACCCATTGAAATTAATGGAAGCCTCAAAATAATAAGCTAATGACCTACAGCTCTTCTTGCTGTTAAGCGTGTACATCACCTGCCCCTACCACTTCCAATAGTGCCTTGGTCTCCTTTACCTTACAGCACAATTCATTATTTGTTTGATATACATTTACTGACTGCTTTTCTACAGGTTTCCAAGTTGCTTTTCCATATCCATTTGGCATTGCTGATTTTTGTTAAGAATAATTTGCATAAATCAGAGAAAGCTGTCCTATGCTTCATACTAGCCTATTTCCCCATCTAGCTTGGCCTTGTCTACTCTGACTGGCAGCGGCTCTCCAGGCTGTCAATCATAAGCCTCTTCCTCTTCATCTGCTACTTGATTCATTTTTTTAAAAAAATTGGAGATGCCAGGGACTAGACTCGGGACCTTCAACATGCAAAACACATGCTCTACCACTTCACCATTAAAATAAAGGTTGAAAATAACAGTAAAATAATACAGCAATATTGTGCCATTACAGAAGATCGTAGTTGCCAGTTATACATTGAGCTGTCCGTCTATTTAACTCCACCCTTCTAGGGTTGGATTCACCATTTCAGTGCATTCTCTCGCCATTGTGCCTGCGTAGCTTTACATCAGTTTACACTAGGGCACTCTACGTGTCCCTCTAGACCTCTCTGGGACTCTCCCCAGCCACATGCCTTCTCCCCAGGCCACACCCCTCACCAGCCCCGCTCTGCATCCTCCTCAAGTGTTTTTGCCTGGCTACCATGCATCTCTGAATGCTTCCTGCCTATCTGGACTGAGAATGTCGAGGATTGTGTGAGTGTGTGTATAAATTCACCTCCTGTGTACAAAGGTAGAGGGCGTTCATTGCTTAGCCCACTTTTGATCCTGGCCCCGCCTACTACTGGCTTGTGGCCCCAAGACAGTTGCCTAAAAGATAATGTGGCCCTTGGGCAGAAAAAAGGCTCCCAACCCCTCATCTAATGTAAAAATGAGAAATCACCATCAGCTGGACTGGATAGCTCAGTATCTTTTGTCAAAAGCTGGAAGGGGAATGGAATGAAATCTAGCTTCACGTACATGAAGAGAAAGGAGGCTATAAACCTGATGTGAGTTCTCCGCCTCTGGAGAGTGAACTGGGATTAATTTTTTCCACTACACTAATGTTTATTAACGTTATGGTCTTTTCATGTGCCTTCCTCAATTCTAGAGAAATAAAGAACACCACACGATAAGGCCACAATCCTCCCCGGGATGTAATGGTCAGTTGATGCTGGTGCCCTGGATTCCAATGATCCATTAAAAAAGCTATTTGAGGAGGGAAGAAAGGATTTTTGCTCACAAGTGTAATAGGAATCGGATACATTTTTATTCTGTTGTGAACAAACTGCCCTCTGGCACGAGGACGTCAACAATATTTGCCAATAGCCCTTCCAAAAACCCATCTGTTTTTAACATTAATTTCTTGGTAACGGGTGCATTATATTTACATATTTGGTTTTTTTTCTCAGTATGCAATTTAGGGAGGAAATTGTCTCTTAGGTCAGCCATATAAAGCTCTCAACAGAACCTAATGTATATTTTAAAAACCAGAGCAATCTAGGAGGCATGATAGCCTGAGCCAGACCTTTAGCACTAGAAATCTATCAAGTGGAGATCATCATTAAAAAAATTAACTTCTATTATCAAGTACAGCATGGGACAGTGAACAACTATCATGATCATTAAACCTCTGCTTGTGTTACAACTTCCTTTGAGTAGCTTGGGAGTTACCATTATTTGGCCTTATATTCGCAGAGCAGTACCCTGTTTGTACTATTTCAGAACCTTAAGTCTGAGGGCCAAATGCAGCCCTCCAGGCACCTCACTCCAGCACTTTGGACTCTCCAAGGGCCACACTCACTTCCTGATCAAAGGGAGAATTCTAACTGCATTCAGATGAACAAAGTTAGAATCTTCTGATAGCACAGGTGTGGGGAACCTTTGCCACCCCTCAGGATATTGCTGAATTACAACTCCCATCAGCCCCAGTAAGCATGTCCAAAGACCCGAGATTATGGGACTTGTAATTCAGCAACATGTGGAGGCTCAAAGGTTCCCTACATCTGTTGTAGCATGAAGATCAGAAAAGACGGTGGGAGCAGAGTGTATGAGGACATTAAGGGGTGGAGTGGGTCTGGTGCATGTGCCCCCACATCCTTACCACCACCCATTCTTATGAATCCACAAAGAGTGATTTTGGGTTCTAGGAATGTACGTTTTTGGACAAGCCACTGTATTTTAGCCTTTAAAAAGAAATGGTGTTTTACAACACAGTTCTATTTTAATTGATTTGTTCTAGGCTGTTGGAGGACTGAGTGGCAGGAATGCAGCTTGTGAAATTAAATATTGTAATCTGATGGTATCTGCAGGAGGCCCCCACCTGCAGAGTGCAGTGATCGACTGGGCATATGAGGGTTAAGATGATATTTCAGGTATCCTGGTCCCAAGCTGCATAGGCCTTTGTACGCCAAAACTAAAAACTTGAACTTGGCCTGGTAGCTAATGGGCAACCAGTGCAATTCTTTCAGCAGTGGGGTGACATGTTGGCGATACCCTGCTTCAGGGAGCAGTTAGTCACATCTAGTAAACTTCCATCGGTCTACTCTGAGTAGGACTAGCATTGAATACCACCCACTGTTATTATTGTGAGCAGCTTTGAGCTCAACGTTGTTGTTAGGAAAGAATACAAATATGAAATTAATAAAATTAGGCAGAGTGAGGCAAATGTTTCATGGAGCTGATGCTGGAGCTGGGTGGGTAGCAACATAATTCCCCAGACCATCCCCATTTGTTGTAGATCAATCCTACATGTGGCACATGCCTGCCATGCACCTACTAAGCTAGAACATCCTCAGCTGGACGAGAGGATTCTATTCTGTTGCCAGTGTTGAAGTAAGATTCAGCTGTCCATCAGTCAGCATATGAGCATGGAATAGGGTGTGTGTGTGCACGTGTGCGCGTGCATGCATGCATGCATGCATACATGCCATCTTATCCTCAGGAAGCAACAGGTCTTGGGCTGGTCCTGGGTTCTGATCCAGGGTGGATCCTCTTCCTGAGTCCTCATGGGAGGTAATCCAATTAGACTACTGAATAGATAGTGAGGTGTGCACAAATAGGGATGGAAGGATCTGAATTTTGGTTCTCTCCATTTCTCATTTTTCCAATCTTAAATTCAGTTCTCCATACTCATGACCCTTGTATCCAGCAGTGATCTGGATCAGAGTCAGATGCTGCAGGGGCACCAGATGAGAAGCTGGGTCAGGGCTCAGAGCTCACCATTGTACCTGAGGCTGTTGGACAGGAACACCCAGACCACCAGGGCCTATAGAGCCAGAGTCTAGACCAGCCTTTCCCAACCAGTGTGCCTCCAGATGTTGTTGGACCACAACTCCCATCAGCCTCAGCCAGCATTGCCAATGGTCAGGAAAGATGGGAGTTGTGGTCCAACAACATCTGGAGGCACACTGGTTGGGAAAGGCTGGTCTAGACCCTCATGGGTACCTTGCCCTGAGCCTGAAGAACCAGATGCCTCCCACCACACATCATCAGTTTGGGGATGCTGTGAGTGCACCAGGGGGGAGGCTATGGAATGGAGGAGGAGTATTTGTCTTCAGGCCAGAGAACTGTCCCTTTAAGGCTCTAGAGTTCTCTCAAGGTGGTGGCCTAGAGGAGCACATTGTTGGAACCCATTGCAGTCGGAGCTATCTGTGGTCAGCAGCTTTTGCCTTGCCACTTTCTCTGTGGGATACAGCATTGGACCAGAATGCGATGAGAGTACGTAATTATTTACGTAATCTGCTGCTTCTGTATAAATTATATCAATATACAGAAGCATAAGGAATAATGGAGAAAATTACATAATTTTTCATAACAAATAACGGGGGGGGGGAGGGAGACCCAGGAATCGTGATAACTAGTGGAACACAATTTATAGTGAATAGGAACTGGCAGCCCATTTGACAAACTGAAAAATGGAATGGAATCAGATAGCAAACCCTATTCCTGATAGACAACACTGGGCTGGATAGACTAACGGTCTCTCTCGGCATAAGGCAGCTTCCTATGTTCCTGTGTCTTGGATCATGCCCATGGTGTGTCTGCTGCAATAAGCCACGTTGAAAAAATAACAACTGACCAGTCTACTCATTCTCATTCACCTTATGAAACCTACATGACAGGGCATTCCATCTGCATGACCATCAGTGCAAAAAACTAAGATGTTGCCTTGAGTTGTCCATAATGGCATGTAGATCTTTCTCTAAAGCATTCCCAAAACTTAAAATTAAATATTGAGACTTATCACTGCGCTCAAGGGGACTGAAGTCATTTTCATCCTTTCGCCATCATTACCTTGCACTCGTCCACATGAAGTGTCAGACGTCTTATTGCCTGCTCGGTTTTGCATTTTTATCTTCTACTGAATGCCTTGGTAACCCTTGTTTGTCACTTGACACTTAGGGGTGCTCAAAGGGCATGATGTGTCTCTGTGTGTGTCTGTGGTCTCCCTTCATTAATTTTGAAAAAGACAATGAAATGCGTTCTGTCTGTACAACTGTGCTGCCTTCTCAAAACACATGTGCTTTCATTACTGGAGGGAGAGGAGGGGGTTTATATGAGAGCATTTCCTTTATTAACTGATTGATTGATTGATTGATATCCCACCCTTCCACCCAGCAGGAGCCCAGGGTGGCAAAAGTCAAGATGAGGAAGTTGCCTTATACTGAGTCAGATCCTTGGTCCATCTAACTTATATTGTCTGCCCTGACTGGTACTGGCTCTCTAGGGTTGCAGGCAGGAGGCTCTTCCAGTGCTACCTGGACATGCCAGGGATTGAACCTGGGACCTTCTGCATGAAAAGCAGATGCTCTTCCACTGAGCTATGGCCCTTTCCCTCAGGCTATCTATCCCAGTGCTGTCTGCTCTGACTGGCAGAATCCCCTCAGGGTCTCAGGAAGGAGACTCTTCCAATGCTACCTAGAGGAGATGGACAAAGATCAGAAGAACCCTGCTTATCATGGGCACCAAGGAGAATCTCTGGCAAGGTTGGGAGAATGGAGAAGTGGTTACCAGCATTGGGGAGGGCACTGCCAGCACTGATGAAGGAAATGAGGGAGTAACAGAGGATGTGTCTCCAGAATCCTCAGAGCAGACAGTTGACTCAGCCTTTCCTTCTCTCAGCCGGCTGGTGAGGACTCTCTGCAGGCACCAAGGGCAAGCGTAATGGCAGAAGAGAGAAGCGCTAACATAAAACATTGGAACTTCTGAGGCAGAGGGAAATGAAAGTGACTCAGCAGAGTCAGAAACTGGCATGACTCCAAGGTCGCAGAGGATAGAGAAGAAACGGCTACAAGTAGCCCAATTT
Source organism: Rhineura floridana (assembly GCF_030035675.1). NCBI lineage: Eukaryota > Metazoa > Chordata > Lepidosauria > Squamata > Rhineuridae > Rhineura > Rhineura floridana. Next base: position 14,476,630 of record NC_084495.1, on the reverse strand, counting down.
CATTCACCCCCACATCGAAATCCCCACTTTGCATCTCATGCTGAAAGGAGCCTGAATTAATCATGTTAAGCGTCCTCCCTATTTCTGTATATAAGAAGTAGCACTGCTTGTATTTGGTGTTGCAACAACTCTGTCTGCTTTTGTTTCCAACAGCTAGCATGCCTAGCATGAGATGCCAGATCCCTGTTCTGATTTCTGGAACAAACCTTTATGCAGAAAAACCCAGTCTCCGAGTCCTGAGTCTCCTCATCTGGTTGGGAGCCAGGACATTGCTGGATCAGGCCAATGGCCCATCTAGTCCAGCGTCCTGTTCTAACAGTGGCCAATCAGATGCCTATGGGAAGTTTGCAGGCAGGACCTGAGTACAAGAGCACTCTCTCTTCTTGTGGTCTCCTGCAACTGGTATTCGGAAGCATACTGACTCTGATCATAGATGCAGAGCACAACCATCATAGAGAGTAGCCACTGATAACCTTATCCTCCATGTATTTATCTAAACCTCTTTCAAAGCCATTCAGGTTGGTCACAAGTAAGGCAGAGGTGGTCTCACTCAGCCTGGATTGATTGATTGAGTTTATTTATATGCCACCTTTCCACAGTGAGCGGTACCCAAAGCGGCTTACAACAAACATTCAAAATATCAAAACACTGAGGTAGGGGAAAGACATCAGTTTACAAAGCAACCAATGCATTCAAAAAGGACAAAAACAATTTAGCAAACATTCAGTATTACAAAAGAAATGGATTAAACAAACACTCCCTTGAATATTCTCACATCCCAGCACTGATCAGAACATCAGAACCAGCCCTGACCAGGACAAAGATCCACCTAGTCCAAAATCAGTGTTTCTCCAGTTCACTAAGGAATCTTTCATACATATTTTGTCTTTTTTCCACCACCACCATTACAGAAGGGGAAAATGAGATGGTGAAAGCATCATCATTATCCATTTCCCATGTAGTAGAAAAAAAGCCCCAGGGATAACTAATAGCACTACATGGTTTAAAGCAGATGTGAGGAACTTTTGGCCCTCCAGTCATTGTTGAACTACAACTCCCATCACCTTTAGTCACTGGCCATGCTTGCTGAGGTTGATAGGAGTTGTAGTTCAGCAACATCTGGGAGGGTCAAATGTTCCCCCTACACCTGGCTCATAGCACAGCCAGCATATTTATTAAGTCCCTCTGCATCCAGTGGGGGTTATTCTTAAGCAAATGCACATAGGAATGCAAACTTTCCGGGCAATCCAATGCATGATTACTCTGAAGAAACACTCACTGCATTCAGTGCTCCCTAGAAAGTAAGATATGCACTCTTCCCTCGGAGTAAGCTCCATTGAACATTGTGGGACTTCTGAGTAAACATGCACAGAATAATACTGTCAAGCTGACATTAACCATCTTTTACAATCTCTGGGTATATTATAGCAATATTGTGTATCTTGTGAGCACCTATGCAAATGAAGCGTAAGAGTCCCATCCCACCTTTTCTCTATGTACTCACTCTAGGATAATAACTACTTGAAGATGTCTACTCCTGCATTATTCATTCTGTCTCACTACAGTATCATCTAAGCTTATACTTTTATCTCCCAATATGATTGGCAGCAATTTGTTTTGTTCCGTTGTCGTTGTTTTGTCCCGCTTCTTCAGAACCTGCTTTTGTTTGCTGTTGTCAACTCACTCTCCTATCTACCACTTCCTCCTCTCCCTTCCCTTCTTTTCTGTTAGCTATACTCCTCGGCTATGGTAGATCCCTCACTCCTGTGACACAGGATGCAACTACATGTTGCAAGTTGATTTACACTATTTTGTATTGGTTTTTAATAACCATTGGCCACCTTGCGGATTTTTGAAAATGAAAATATATGTACACATATTTCAAACTGGCAATATATGGCATATAAAGAATGACTTCTTAGACCAGCCTTTCCCAACCAGTGTGCCTCCAGATGTTGTTGGACCACAATTCCCATCTTTCCTGACCATTGGCAATGCTGGCTGAGGGTGATGGGAGTTGTGGTCCAACAACATCTGGAGGCACATTGGTTGGGAAAGGCTGTCTTAGACCATTTATGTATTATAGATGAAAAGAACACAATGTGAACTTCTGAAGGACATATTTCTCCTGTATGAACCTGCTGATTCCTTAAGAGCATCATCTGAGGCCTTTCTCTAGGCACCCTGACTTCAGAAGCTAGGCAGGTGGCAGTGTAGGAACTTTTCTGTGCTGACACCACATCCCACTTATAGAATACTCTCCATAGAAAAGTTCTTCACTTTCTGTCAATCACCATTAAATCTTCTACGTCAGGTGTAGGGAACCTTTGACCTTTCAAACGTTGCTGAACTACAACTCCCATCATCCCCGACCATTGGCCATGCTTGCTAGGACTGATGGGAGTTGTAGTTCAGCAATATCTGGAGGGCCAAAGGTTCCCCACTCCTGCACTAGGACAAAATGAAAAGCTGAGACATTGGTCCCTCTAGCAATGACTCCCCATGGTCTTGGCTTTTATCTGAGATCCTTTCAGTTGGAGGCACTGAGGATTAAACGAGCCTTCTGCATGCAAGACATGTATCATATCAATGAGCTCCTTTCTAATTCCATGGTATTTTCCATCGCTGTGGGGAGGTGGTAGCCCGAGCAAGATGGAAATGGGTAGTCATGGGCTCTTAGAGCTGAGCTGAGGCTGAGGCAAGGCTAGGACCCTGGATCAGCCCTAGCAAGGATGGCCAATAGCTAGGAAAGGTGGGAGTTGTAGTTCAGCAACATCTGGAGGGCCAAAGGATCCCCACACCTGCTCTACATGTCTATTCAGAAGTAAGCCCTATTGAGTTCAGTGGGACCTATCCCCATTCCATGTGTGTACATACACAATTGTAGTCTTGGGCACAAAGTCAAAACTGTCTTATGTACTTGAGCATTCCACAGATAATTTGTCTCCTTCTTACTATTATCTTGCTGCTGTGGCTACTTCCCTTCTTGGATAACCGTAGTTGGTCGATTTTAGTTTTGTTTTATTTGTACTGAGTTTTAAATGAAGGCTTGTGCACAGTAATGGGAACAGAGAGATTGGCTCTAATAGAGCCCAGTAACAGTCCTCAGAAAAATGTAGTAAGTAAGCCAAGCCATAAATCACATGGTCTTCCATGTCTGTATACTAATGTGCAGAGCATGGGAAACAAGCAGGATGAACTTGAACTCTTAATACAGGAGGGCAATTACGACTTGATAGGTATAACTGAAACTTGGTGGGATGACTCCCATGACTGCAATACAGCAATTGAAGGATATAACTTGTTCAAAAAGAACAGAAGGAATAAAAAGGGAGGTGGAGTGATCCTATATGTTAAATATATATATCTCTGCACAGAAATACAGGAAGATGAGCTTGGTAGCTCCACCGAGAGTATCTGGATTAAAATTAATGGGGCAAGTAATAAAAGGAATGTTTTGGAGTCTACTACCGACCACCCAATTAAGGAGAAGACGAGAATGTAACTTTTGAAAAGCAAATTGCCAATGTTTCAAGGAGGCATGATGTAGTAGTAATGGGGGACTTCGGTTATCCCAATATCTGTTGGGAGATAAATTCTGCCAAACCTGCCGCCTCCAAGAAATTTCTGACTTTTGTTGGAGATAACTTTCTCCTACAGAAAGTGGAGGAAGCAACCAGAGGTTCAGCTATCCTGGACTTGATTCTAACCAATAGAGATGATTTGGTGGATAAAGTGGCAGTTACGGGAACTCTGGGGGAAAGTGACCACACTATACTTGAATTCTTGATTTTAACAGAAGCAAAAGCTGAGAGTAGCCATACGTGTACCCTGGACTTCAGGAAAGCTGATTTCCATAAACTAAGAACAGCTGTAACTAAGGTTCCATGGCAAGCGACCCTAATAAGAAAAGGAGTCCAAGATGGGTGGGAGTTTCTAAAAAAGGAAATTCTAAAAGCACAATGGCAAACAATTCCAACAAGGTAAAAAGGGGAAAACAACAAAAGAAGCCAATGTGGCTTCACAAAAACCTTAGACCTGAAAGCAAAAAAGGACACATACAGGAAGTGGAAAGAAGGCCAGGCCACAAAGGAAGAGTACAGGCAGGTATCACGGAATTGCAGGAATGGTGTCAGGAAGGCTAAGGCTGAGAATGAGCTGAGGTTAGCAAGAGATGCTAAAAGAAACAAAAAAGCTTTCTTTAGGTATGTCCATAGTAAAAGACAGAGAAAATAAATGGTGGCACGGCTACTCAGTGAGGATGGCAAAATGAAAACAAATGACAAAGAAAAGGCAGAAGTGCTCATTTCCTACTTTGGCTCAGTCTTCTCCCAAAAAAGGGTCTATGACCCTCCCAGGAAACATGAAGTGGAAGGAGCAGGATTGGAGCTTGAGACTGATAGACAAACGGTCAAGGAATACCTAATAACTTTGAAGGAGTTCAAATCAGCAGAGCCCAATAAACAGCATCATAGAGTATTGAAGGAACTAGCTGAAGAACTCTCAGAACCTCTGTCTATTATATTTGTGAAATCATGGAGGACTGGTGAACTGCTGGATGACTGGAGCAGAGCTAATGTTGTCCCTATCTTCAAAAATGGCAAAAAGGAGGAACCTGGGAACTACAGACCAGTCAGCCTAACATCAATCCCTGGAAAAACTCTGGAGCAGATTATAAAGCAATCAGTCTGTAAGCACCTTGAAAATAATGCAGTGATTACTAGAAGCCAACATGGATTAATCAAGGATAAATCCTGCCAAACTAATCTTATCTCATTTTTTGATCGGGTAACCTCCCTTGTAGACTGTGGGAATGCTGTGGACATAATATATCTCAACTTCAGTAAAGCTTTTGACATAAGAACATAAGAAGAGCCTGATGGATCAGGCCAGTGGCCCATCTAGTCCAGCATCCTGTTCTCACACAGTAGCCAACCAGGTGCCTGGGGGAAGTCCGCAAGCAGGACCCGAGTGCAAGAACACTCTCCCCTCCTGAGGCTTCCGGCAACTGGTTTTCAGAAACATACTGCCTCTGACTAGTGTGGCAGAGCACAGCCATCATGGCTAGTAGCCATTGATAGCCCTGTCCTCCATGAATTTGTCTAATCTTCTTTTAAAGCCATCCAAGCTGGTGGCCATTACTGCATCTTGTGGGAGCAAATTCCATAGTTTAACTATGTGCTGAGTAAAGTACTTCCTTTTGTCTGTCCTGAACCTTCCAACATTCAGCTTCTTTGAATGTCCACAAGTCCTAGTATTATGAGAGAGGGAGAAAAACTTTTCTCTATCCACTTTCTCAATGCCATGCATAATTTTATACACTTCTATCATGTCTCCTCTGACCCGCCTTTTCTCTAAACAGAATAAAGGGCTCAAGTTGCAGGAAGCCAGATCTTGACTGAACATCAGGAAAAACTTCCTAACTGTTAGAGCCATATGACAGTGGAACCAATTACCTAGAGAGGTAGTGGGCTCTCCGACACTGGAGGCATTCAAGAGGCAGCTGGACAGCCATCTGTCGGAAATGCTTTGATTTGGAGTCCTGCATTGAGCAGGGGGTTGTACTTGATGGCCTTATAGGCCCCTTCCAACTCTACTATTATATGATTCTATCAATGGTTTTAATTTGGGTTTTTAACCCTCTTGTAGACACTGCAAAAGATCACACTGACAGACTTTGGGGTATATTTGGACCCTAATGAGATTTTTAGTGGAAACATGGGGTCACTTTGTACCCCAAAATCTTTTGGGGGTCACCACAAGTGTGCTTGACACTACCAAAGCACCTTGAGCCAAAAAAACACTTCTCAAAATACACATTTTAAATGAATTTTGCTAATCCCTCCTGAAACAGAACATTCAGAAAGTATGAAAGACAGTAGATTACCAAGAGTTGTATTCAATGCTTGTCCTACACAGAGTAGACCCATTGGGTGGTATTCAACACTAGTCCTATTTAGAGTAGACTCACTGATGTTAGTAACAACTAACTTAGGTGCATTAATTTCAATGGGTTTACCCTGACTAGGAATTAGTTGAATACAACACCCTGAAATTAATGGAAATGACAAAAGTTGGTCAGTTCATGCCAACGGATCTGCTATGAATGCAACTTAGTTCAATACAGCCCTAAGTTCTGATCCACACAATACTCTCAAGATATAAATCAGCACAATTCATAAATTTTGTATCAGAATTGCTAAAGACTACATTCCTTAAGCACCCTATTTGCAACACAGACTTTATCAAATTGTATGGGATTGACCTTTTTTTTTAATGAGCTTTTGAAAATACTCCAATCTTCTACCTGAATTACTGATGAGAATATTTGCTTTTAGAAATACAGAGAATATTTTGTAAGGCACATATGGATTCTTAAGACAACATCTGTATTCCTTTGTATGACATGTCTTGGCTGTTAGAGAAAACATTATTGCTTTAGGTTCATATTAGTGAAGTTGGGTTGTATTCACCTGAAGAGGCTGATACACCCCACATCTGAACAGTGAGCATTCTCCACTGTAGTTCACCACGCCATCCCAATACAGAGAGTATTTAATAGCACATTTGAAGAATCTCATCATATAAACTCATCCAGTGCCCAGAGGAATTCATTTTTGAATGAACCAGATGCTCCCTGTTTTCTACTGGCAGCTAGTATGAGCTATGCAGGCCACAGTGAATATCACCAGTGAATATCACCAGATTTTGAGTTGCTACTAATAAACACTATCAATTTAGGAGGACATGGACTGCTATTGATTTTAGCTCTTACGGCTTTTCATAATCTCATGCTCCAGCAAATCTGTTTTGCAAAGATGTTCTGCAACAGTTCACAAAAATTAGCGAGTGTGTGGATGTGTGTAAGTAAGTACATGTGTCTATCTACATGTAGAGGTCATATATATAAACACACACACAAAGATCAAAGAGAGAGAGAGAGAGAGAGAGAGAGAGAGAGAGAAGACATATTGACTCATTACAGTAATATCAAAGTGTTTTACAGTATTTCTATATGATCTAGAACAGAGTTATGGACCCCTTCCCCTCAGATAGAACTGGTGGGTAGACAAAAGTAGGTTGAACAACAAATGTACATTTTACATTTCTACAGTAGGTTGGTTTCTACATTTCCCTCTCCATTCTTCATCCAGACAAGCTATTTTTATTGTTATTGTTATTCCCACCCTCCCCCTCAAAGGAGCAATCCCGGGGCAACAAACCTATCAACAAAAACAAGTGAACAACAAGAAAAAGAAAAGCATTCTAAAAACAGTTACAAACATTCTAAAACGCAGTTACAGTTAAAAACATTTTAAAACACAGCCACAGTTAAAAAACATTCTTTCATCCGAGATCTTCCAGTCACCCGGAACAGTCCCCTTCAGCCGTCAAATGTCTGGATAAACCAAGTTCAAGGGCACATTCCAGACAGGCAAAAACATCTGGGGTACAAAGCAGGGCCAGTGGGGGATGTGACCTTGGAAGAGTTTCTGGAAGTCTGGAGGACTGATTTTGACCTCTCTGCTTGAGGTTCCTCAACCCTGACCTAGAGACCTAGAACCTAGTACGTGTTGTCTAGGGAGTCTTGATTACTGAAAACATTTGAAGAGGCAGTTGTTCATCATTCCTTCTATGACAGAAACAGCCAATATGGTGCCCTCTGTGTTTTGGACTACGACTCCATCATATCTGCTCATTGGCCAGGCTAGCTGAGAGCGATGGGAGCTGTAGTCCAACATCTGGAGTTCACTGAGTTGGCTCTTCCTGCTGTAATGGGTGTGGAGTACCAACAGAAATGGAGCCAAAACATAACCAATGAGAAACCAGACGGAGGTATTAATAGGTCTTAAGTAATCCCAGTGGTAAAGCCCAAGCCTTGACTACCCAATGGGGAGTAACATGCTCTGTGGCCACAGAATATTGAATGTCAATTAGGGGGGAAGGTAAATTGGGGAGGAGAAATTAGGGTTTCTTGTTTGGCAGAAAGAACTGGCTGGACCTCTGCACAGGGGCACCCCTGTTAGGAGGGGAAAATAAACTGCAACTTTTGTTGCAGGTTCCAGTTGCCCCCCCCCAAAAGCAGGGAATAGGAAGTAAAGCCCAAGGTGGTGAGGATACAGATTTGGTAGACATCTACTCCAAGGCTTTCTGATTGGCGTAAAAGCCTGTCCACAGGACAATCTAACAACACAAACTTTGCAGAATTCAAATCTAATTAATAGATTCACTGACAGACTAATAGTGCATTACTGGTGGATGTATACTTGTTTGTCCCAACTAGAGATGTGAAGGGCCATTTTTTCCTACCTGTTTTGTTGTTGTTTTTCTGAAATTTTTTTAAAAAAACTGGGGGAGAAAAACAACAGAAAAATGTGGTTCCCCCCCCTGAATTTTTTTTCTCCCAGGCCTTCATATTTTTAGTCCCAGCACATCACCCCACTTTCTTAGTTATTCTGTGATGCTTCTCCAATTGCTGCCTGGAAGGACACTCTTGCACTACTGTGCAACAAAAGTGGAACAAAAAATTAAGCCGAAACTTTTGTGGTATAAAAGGTTATCGGATTCCAGCAGGGAGGTAATGGGACATGCACTGACTGGAAATGAGGCAGTATGAATGCCCTGAATTTTTTGCAGGTGGAAGTGGCATTGAAAGGAGGATCACATATAACCACTCCAATACCATCACGAGCACAAATCATCATCAATGCATAATAAAAAGGATGTCTGGAGGGGCCCATAAACCACTCTGATCCTCTCTAGAGTGAAATATGGTATAGAAATAATTTTATAGATAAACAAACCACATTTGTTTAATCATCTAATGATTCTTGGTCCTTATCCATACACAGGCCAAGGGTTGGAACTCAGAATAGCCTATTTGTTACATTTGAACACACCAAGCCTTGCACCAACTGTCCTGTCCATAGGGATGGGAGAAGGCATCATTTTCCGTTCCACCCTGCATTTGTCACATGCAGCACTGCTTCCATTCTGCTGCTGCTCATCTTCTGCTAAAAAGTTACATTATTCGTCTCGCTGTCTGCTGTGGCAAAATTATGTAACTTAATTTGCATTGTCATTATGTTATTCTACCCCATTTGTTTCAATGCAAAGGAAACAATGCAAATGGGGGGGAACCCTTAATCAATTAGGTATTGTTTGTGGACTGAAAGCAACAACAGCAAATGCCGATCATATTCGCTGGATTGATTTCTGTTCTAGACCTGGGACAAATACACAAACACTGGCAATTTCCACTCATGCTTCTGTTTTTGTCAGAAATTCTAGACATTCCTAGCTGTCTATTCCCCTTCCTGATTCTCGTTTGACCACATGCGCGATGGGAATTGAGGCACAGTCCACATGACTATAGCACAAAGCTGGCAGCCTCCAGCCACAGTCAGTTAATGCAGAAAATGGATTGACTACCCCAGATGCTGACACTGGTACTTATTTATGGTCTATTATCCTGAGATGACAAAAGAGCTGAGGACGCAGCTTCCAGTCACTGGCTTTTAACTCACATCAGCACTAGATTTATGTCCTTGATTGCGCAGATAAATCAGGTCTTAATGTGAAGATTTTTCCCCACCCCCCACCCTCAGTGTGCTAATGTCAAAAGGCTCTTATTGGGTCCATAACATAAGTGGTGTTAATTGTCAAAGGCAAAGAGTCAAAAATGCAAAACTCTTGTGCTAGAACAGCAACCAGAAAGGGTAGCTAGCAATGCTTGAGCTTTTTGTCCCAATGTTAGGGGGTGGAACAAAAAAAACCCTTCTCACAAAAAACTCAACTTCAGTTTTTACCCTTTAAAATGCATTGCTTTCCTTCCTGATTTTTGTTGCTGCTCTTCTCCTGATTTTCATCATAAATATTATCCTCACCGATGGCCTAGGGACCTTGCAGTGCAGAACAGAAAAATTGGATGAGGATGAGATTCAGGCTACTTACTTGGGAGGAGAACTACTAGGACACCTTATTCAGGACACTCCTGGCCAGAGGTCACCATCCTGCCATCATCTTTTGATTCAGTCCAATGCAGTACCACTCTCTCCCTAGTAGGGATAGGGGAGGTTTGATTCAGTCTGCAGGTGAACTTACCAAATTTGCACAACAGGCAAACTGAAACACAGCCATCCTTTGAAATCCACACTTCTCTTAATTTTGCAATGCAGTCCTCCAGCCAAGTAATGTGTATAAAAATGCATATATAATAATAATAATAATAATAATAATTTAATTTTTAGGCCGCCTATCTGGCCGAAGCCACCCTATATTAGGGTAAAGTATGCATATGCATATATTACTGAAAATAGCATACAGATATGCATTGCTTGCAAAAATATGTCCATTTGTCAAAATGGCACACAAAAACATCTCTTAGGAAGCCACAGACCTGAACTTACAAGATCTGAACAGGGTGGTTCATGACACATGCTCTTGGAGGTCGCTGATTCGTAGGGTCGCCATAAGTCATAGTCGACTTGCAGGCACATAACAACAACACCACCCCAGCAACATAGAAGGTGAAGATGGCAAAATAAGTAAGTAAGTAAGTAAAAGTTTATTACAGTCAAAGACCAGACAAGATGGCAAAATAAGATGAGGAGGGTCATTTCACCAGCCATTTCCTCCAGGGAGGCAGTGCCTACCACACCCTGGTCTGGTCAGCCTACATAAGGCTTGTTGACTCTAGCTTCCTGCAAAGGCATTGTCTGTAGCTGCCTTAGTAGGGCCCCTTGGAGCAATCCATGGTCCTGGTCCTGCCTGCTTTCTAGCTTAAGAGTCTCAAGTCCTCATGGAACTGGCATGCCCACCTCATTCTTGTATAGGGTTGTTGACATAGGAAACCTCATTATTGCATTTCATTGGGCCAAAGTAGATGATAAGTCTCCCACATGTGGAATGAAGCGACAGCAACACTGTGTCATGCCTTTGTGTCTGTCCAGTGTGCCCGCCTTGTCTTGAAGACCATTGGACGTCCCAGCTGAGTTGTAAAGTTTGGATATAGGTTATGTGATCATCCAGTCCAACACTTGTGGGCCTAGATTTCACAGTAAATTTGGCAAATAAACCAGGCAATCTTATGCATGTGTACTTAGAAGTAAGTCACCCAGGCTTACTTGTAGGTAAATTGCCCTTAGGAATGCAGCCAAAGTCTGGGAACGGACTAGAATATCTGGGTCTACACAAACAGGATCTTATATTGAAATCCTGTCCATGGCCTGCTGAAATATTACATCTTCTTGTCGACAGCTGATGATGTCAGAGGTGGTGAAGTTATGTTGGGGGAAGGAATGCACTCCACATCTCATGTAGGGAAGTGATTGCTGACACTCTTCTTCACTTCTGACATTATCAGCTATCTATGTGGAAATGGCAAGAGGGAACATGGAAAAAATGTGTGCATGTGGTTTAAGGGTGGGCGAGAATTCTGCTGAATTTGGATTTAGCACCAGATTTTTCAATGTTCTGCATTCTCCATCATTGTAGAATGACCCTGTTTGCCTTGAACTTCAATGATTTTTCCTTCACACCAGATATCGTTCTCTCAATATTCCCTCGAAAATATTATTATTATTATTATTGATTTTAGTCACAGCACAGAAGTACAGCTGTGTGTGCCACTCCCCTTCACTCAAATAATCCAAGCTCCCAGAGGGAGGAAGCAAGCCAAGATTCACCCATGTTAAGGATTTTTTAGTTTAGAGAAAAGGCGGGACAGAGGAGACATGATAGAAGTGTATAAAATTATGCATGGCATTGAGAAAGTGGATAGAAAAAAGTTTTTCTCCCTCTCTCATAATACTAGAACACGTGGACATTCAAAGAAGCTGAATGTTGGAAGATTCAGGACAGACAAAAGGAAGTACTTCAAACTATGGAATTTGCTCCCACAAGATGCAGTAATGGCCACCAGCTTGGATGGCTTTAAAAGAAGATTAGACAAATTCATGGAGGACAGGGCTATCAATGGCTACTAGCCGTGATGGCTGTGCTCTGCCACCCTAGTCAGAGGCAGCATGCTTCTGAAAACCAGTTGCCAGAAGCCTCAGGAGGGGAGAGTGTCCTTGCACTCGGGTCCTGCTTGCGGGCTTCCCCCAGGCACCTGGTTGGCCACTGTGAGAACAGGATGCTGGACTAGATGGGCCACTAGCCTGATCCAGCAGGCTCTTCTTATGTTCTTATGACTAGGGCTTGCAGAGAAGGAGGTGGGGGTGGGGGGCACTGAAAACTGCTTTTCTCCTTTCTGAAAGGAAACCAGACAGTTTCTGCTAATGTGAAAACTGACCAGCCTCAGTCACAGCCACTTTCCTTTCCTCTATCAATATTTTCTTTCAAAAATACTGATATTTTCTTTCACAAATACTGATATTTCCTTTCATTTATCAATATTTCCTTTCAAAATATCAACATTTTTTGGGAGGGAAAAAGCAGACTGGTAAAAGCAGCAGATAGCTGACGGACAAATTTGAATCAATGCTGCCTGTTAGGTTGGCAGAATGCTTTCGAAGAGACACCAATGGACCCCATCCCTAATGTGGTTACCTGCTCTCCATGATGGCTGGTGCCCATTGAGTCTGGTGGGGCTCTAGGTAAGGAGATCAACTACAGGAGGTGCCAAAGCCAATAGATGGCAGCCAACTAATTCTAGATTTGTCCTCATTCTCCTCCTCCCTGCTGAGTTCTACAAGGGCAACACTGAGACTAAGGCAGAGGAGGAAGCTGGCAGCTAGCATCACTCCCTGGACTGGTTGCAAGTAAGAAAGCAAGTAGGCAGGGGCTGGCTGAGGGCAGACTGAAGTTGGTGGGGCAGTGCCCCAATCACCCTAATGGACCAGCCTCCACTTCATGCTCTACCTTTCCATACAAAATATTCAAGGCTGCTAACAACAATAAAACCCATAACAGAAAATAACCAGTTTTTATAACATAATAAGCCATTGTACAATAAAAAAACAGATAAGAGCTGGTTAGAAGTAAACAAAAAGTCAGGCATTTTTAATTAAATTAAAATATAGATCAAAACAGAGAGCAGCAGAGAAGAACAGTTTAGATCAGTAGACTAAATACCTGTTTAAATAAAAAAGGGGTTGCCTGAAGGCCATGGACAAGGACAGAAGCCTCCTTGCTAGGGAGTTCCAAAATCTGCTTCAGTGTGCAGAAAATAAGTAAATAGATTTGTGATATGTTTGAGGATTTTTATTTCTGGCAATTCAGCAAACAACCATGGACCATATAGCCCATAGATGGGGAAATTGTGGCCCTCCAGATGTTGCTAGACTACAGCTCCCATCATGCCTGACAATGGGCCATGCTGTTTGAAGCAGATGGGAGTTGTAGTTTAGCACCATCTGCAGGGTCACAAGTTCCCCATTTCTGATCCATCCCATTGGAACCACATACCCTGTCATTAAAAACCTCTTTATTTTATTGCACAGACTTCAGTCTGAGATCATTCCTTCCTCACACAACAAAAACATAAGTTAATCTTCTTTTCCCATTAGCTTTTAATACATCTTGTTGCATCAGAGCGTGCCCCTCCCCACATTGGTTTCATTTGGATAACAAGGCAAATGAAACACGTCCTAGTTGGAGTGGCTCAAAATGATGCCTTCCTTCTATAAACCTATGATTAACATTGGTTGCCTGATGGCTTCCAAATGAAAGAAAAATAATAACGCTTAGCAAAGGCCATTAGAATACATTCACCGTGAATCATGCTGCCCTTGAAGGTGCAGCTTAAAAAAGCAGAGAAATAGATTTGACACCACTTGGACTTGAAGCTCGGACATGCTGCATTAAACTGTTCAAAATTAATTTAATCTGAGCATGGAGAATAATAGCCTCTCCATTCAAGGCTTTGGATAGCAGCAATCTGCACTCGAAAGTACTTCCAAAGGAAAAGAATAAATGAAGGACGACTCTTCAAAACTGAGTGAGCAAATGTATTCAACTCAATAAAAGCCACTCGATCGCCCTGTAAAAAGATCAGCCATGGAAGCATCTTTGGAGGGTTGGGTGGTTGTGTTTGGAGGGTTGTGCATGAATTGGGATATTTTCTCCTTCAAAGGATGAGTGATTCCCGAGGTGCAAATATATTATAGAACACAACAAATGATTCAGAGAGTTTATTTGCACCACCCCTTTCAAAGCTGTCCAGCCCTTCCATTAGGCAGCATGGGAAAGCTGTCACACCTGCTTTGGGGTGTTGTAAAATGGCAGCAAATGGTTATTTTTTAAATTGTTGTTGTTGCATTTTTATTGCCAGATAGGGTGAGAGGCTCTTGTGGGTTTTTCTGTCTCAGGTACCAAAATAACTTGGCTATCCTTTAGGTGCCATGCAGCTTGATGTGGGAGGAGGGCACCTTATGAAAGTGCCGGCTCCTACCATAAGGCAGAGCAAGACAGCGAATTGTAAGCAGTTATTTATTATTGTGATTTTATTCCCAGGGAGAGATTTCTTTCTGTCTCATGTGTCAAAACTTCTTGCTTAGTTTTGGATACTACGCAGATTGACTTGGAGCCAGCCTTGTTAGGTGGGGCAGCCACATTTCTAGTGGAGCATTTTGGGGGGCGGGAGGCGCATAGTGCCAGCCAATTCCCCTCAGTTCCCTGGTGGAGATGATGTGAGAGCCAGGCCAGGGGGAAGGAAAGGCAGTGACCTTCCCTCTCACTCCTCCATGCAGAGAGTGTGTTGACTTGCATAATGGGCAACGTAACGGTCATGTTAACAGAAAATTTAGTATGAACATCAGGAATTAAATGACGGGCATATTTTTTGTTTGTTTCATAAGAAAAAAGGATGTTACGGATAGAGTGAACAAGGGGATACCAAAAGGTGTAAAACAAACAAAATAGCTTACACTGTAACGAAGAAGTTAAAAACTAGTGTGAAGCTTGTTTTCTCATAAATGCAGTCACAAAGTAAAAAGACAGTCCCCCCCCCCAAAAAAAAATGGGAGGGAGCACAGCTTGGAGGGATGGCGGTGCACCCATTTGCCCCACCCTGGCTACAGCACCGGCCATATTCCCTTGTAGTCAACCTTCTGGGGGTGACATGCCAGTGCTGGGCGGGCCAGCTGCAACAATCAATCCCTCTTCTCAAGAAGCTCTGGGAACTGTAGTTCTGTGAAAGGAATAGGGGTCTCCTAGCAACTCTCAACAGCCTTAACAAACTGCACTTCCCAGGATTCTTTTGGGGAAGCCATGATTGTTTAAAGTTGTATAACACTGCTTTAAATGTATGATGTAGATATGGCACATTACTATTTGAACTTGTTCTTTCCATTGCCTCTTTTATTTATGGGTCAACATTTCTTTGCCTTCTCATGCCTCTGCCATAGAGTGGGGGACGACGACGACCCTACCAAAAACATCTAATATTAGATCCACATTTTCAGCATCTATTGATTGTTATTTTTATGGCTTATAACTGTTCCTGTCTGCAGTCTTTTACACACTTCCCTGGAAGTAAGGTCCATGGTGCTTATTTCTGAGTAGACATTATAAGATTGCAGGGTCATTGTTGTTTTTAACTATGTTTCAGAAAAAGAAATAAATTCAAGATGGTTTTTTTTTTAAAAAAAGTAAAAAATAATCAATTATTTTATTTCCAGAATAAGATAAATAACGAGAGCTAGACTGGTGTAGTGGTTACAGTGCTTGGAGACCAGGGTTCAGATCCCCTTAGGGCACAATCCAGTGCACCTTTGCACTGGGCTGGGGTGAGCTGGATGCCAGAGAGTGCACTTGGATTGCTCTGCCCCCCATGAAGCTCACTTAATGACCTTGGACCAGTCACTATATCTCAATCTATCCTATATCACAAGGTTGTTGTGGGGATGAAATGGGCTCCTTGGAGGAAAGGTGAGATATGAATGTAATGATATAAAGAAAGAAAGAAATAAGTATTTTTCTATAGAAAACAAAAAGAATGAGATTATATAAAGAAGTATTCACCTGTATTTTGATGAACTAGTGTTTTTTTTAAAAAAGCTAACAGGAACTCCCCCCCTTCTTTCTTCACCCTTTCCATGTAAATATAGAATATTAATATACAGTTTTGGTATATTAATTGTGAACCCTTTTCTTCTGCTCAACGATATAATGGATCTGTGCAAGTGCACAGCAGAAGTTCCATCCAGTGGCAAAGGGCACATATCATATCCCCATTAAAGTTTCATCTCCACTCCCTCGCTTGTCTTCCCTTTTGCAAATTTGCAAGAAGGAAATGCAAAAAGTCTTTTAAATTCTCAAACACCCATAATTTCTTCCGAATTGCCTGCCACTTGCTGTTTGTTCTATAATAATTCAAACAAGGCTGGTTATGCCCAGAACCTAAGAAAAAGTGACATTGGAACATATTAGAAAGTTAAAAGAAATGGAAAGCCTCCATGATGTTAAACTGCATAACACAGCTGGGGCTGAACTGCACTGTCAATTACAAGTACTTGTAAATGTACAGAGAGATTTTTTTTAAAAAAGAAGTATGATTGTGGTATTTTATGCTATGTCCAATCTAGAAGCTATATCACTAGCCCTGCTGGTTTCAGATTAGTTTTATTGTAGCGATTTTCCTTAGAAAATCTCAGGTTCAGCGAAAGCATTGGGGGGAACAGCATCACACTTGCTGCCCCCCCTCCCAACCTTCATGTGCAGAGGTTCTGCATGTGCTGTTGGGGACCTTGCCTTTTGCAGAATTCATGATGACATGGAGAGAAACAAATAGTACACAGCTTGCCCACCTGCAGATTCTATTAATGCCTTCAACTGGACATGCAGAGATTGGGAGTGCATACAGCCAGGGGAGGCCGGCCAATTAAGGTGAAACACTACCCCACTAATATAAGCCTGCCAAGCTGACAGCTGGAGATGTCAGAGAATTCAGATGAAAGCAGAAATAGGTGTTGAGGTTTGCTTAATCATCCCATATTTGGAATGGAAATCAATCCAGTGAATACAATTGGTATTCATGGTTGTTGTCTTTTTCTGTCCCCAAATGATACATAATTGATAATCTCCCCCTTTGCACTGCATTTCCTTTTCACTGAAATAAATGGGATGTAACAATGTAATGACAATGTAACTTTGCCACACTGGACAGCGTATCCAATAACTTGGTTGTTTCGGTGGAAGATGAACTGCAGTGGAATAGAAACAGTGCTGCATGCGACGAGTACAGGGCAGGATGGAAAATGGTGCCTTTCTACATCTCTACTGGAAGCCCCCACCTGCAACTAGTTCAGGGGCGATACTGTCTGTCAGCTTCCTCCTCCTCGGTCTTGGTGTTGCCTTTGTAGCACTCAGCAGGTTTGGGATAAAAGTAGAATAACTTGGCTCCATCTACTGTTGGCCATGTTGTCTTCTGCCCTACCAGTCCCGATGGGCACCAGCCACCACTGGAACACAGACATGCTCACTGAACATGTGAAAAAGGCTATGGAAAATGTGGGTTGAGTAAAGCCTAATAAATGACTTCAGTTTTGATTTCTTAAAGAGTGTGGGATCGACTGAGATCTCCTCTTGACCTCCTTGAAGCTGCTGAGGATGGAGCAGAAGATGGGAGGTTGGGAAGATGCCATCTGTTGGCAGGTGCTGGAAATGACAGTGCTTGGAGGACTCCTGTGCCACTCCACACTGGGACCACTAGGAACATCAGCCAAATTTAGTCCTTACCCAAGTGGTGTCTTGAATGCAACAGAGAATGGCTGCCATTCATATCAGTGATGGAAATAACTCATGTGTCACAATGTACAGAATTGTATTTGTTTATACCGAGAAAGTATATGTGGTTGGATGATAGGACTGAACTCTTCACAGGATGTGGGAGTTCACATTTAGACCTGCATGAGGTGTTAAAATCAAACACTGAAGTCCTGCATGCCGTTGCGTGGATTTAAACAGCACAGCCATATGCTCAACAAGCAGCCAAAGGGTTTGAAATAAATGCACCATGTAGTTCTGAAGTACTGCTGCATAACCCTCCCAATTTCATTCTGAAACGGGAAATTAGGGGCAACTTTTATATATATATATATAGGTTTGGAAACATTATTTACCTTAAGTGTTTCTACTTGAAAGAAGTAAAAAATAAGTACGTTCCCACTGTTAGTTGTGACACCTTTATTTCGTTATGCTATAAAATTTGATAGCCCTTGTACATTTAGAAACTAAATGCTGTAACACCACTGTCAGGGACTAAACACTTTAAAAAGGGCTTAGTCTAAACATCACATCTCAGCCTTAAAAAGACAAGTGGGTGCAATTAACCCATTCAGTGACCTACGACTGTATCTCACAAAGAAGCTCCCTCAAGACTTCCCACAACCATCTCTCATTCTGTTCAGGTTAAGGTAGTTACTTTAAAGCAGACTGAGCCCCAGAGTTCAGCAAATGTATGGGCACTCCAGAAGTTAATAATGCAGGTTGCCATAGAGGTTAAATTCGTCTTGTGGCAGCTGGTAGGGAGGAGGGAGGGAGAGAATCTGATTTCTCAGCAGGGATGGGGTTCACTATCTGACTCCATTGTTTTTCAGTCCGTCAAATGGGCTGCCAGTTCCTATTCGCTATTAATTGCATTCTATTAGGTATCACAATTCCCGGTTCTCCCTTTAAAAAAAAAAAAATTCTCCCCTGAAAAATTACGTACTTTCCTCCGTTATTCCTTATACTGCTGTATGGTTATATAATAATAATATAATAATAAATTTAATTTCTTCGTCGCCTATCTGGCCAATGGCCACTCTAGGCGACTTACAAAATTGTTAAAATACATTTGATAAAATACAGTAATACAATATAAAAACAACACATCTGCAGCAACAATATTAAAACTGGGCAGGAGGCATTTCAGTTATAACAATTAACCCTCCCCGGATACCCCGAAGGCCTGCTGAAAGAGCCAGGTCTTTAAGGCTTTCCGAAACACATTTAAAGAAGAGGCGTGCCGGAGATCTTGTGGGAGGGAGTTCCAAAGAGTGGGGGCCACCACTGAGAATGCCCTCTCTCTTGTACCCGCCAATCTGGCTGTTTTTGTTGGCGGGATTGAGAGAAGGCCCTGTGTGGCCGATCTTGTCGGGCGGCATAATTGGTGGCGTTGAAGGCGCTTCGTGAGATAAACTGGGCCGGAACCGTGTAGGGATTTAAAGATCAATACCAACACCTTGAATTGGGCTCGGAAAACAACTGGTAGCCAGTGTAGGTCGAACAACACTGGTGTGATGTGATCTCGGCAGCGACTAATCGTAAGTAGTTGAGCCGCCGCATTTTGTATCAGTTGTAATTTCCGGACCATTTTCAAGGGTAACCCCATGTAGAGCGCATTACAGTAGTCCAAACGAGAGGTGACCAGGGCGTGTACCACTAGTGAGAGCTGGTGAACAGGAAGGTAGGGTTGCAGCCTTCGTATGAGGTGTAGTTGGTACCAGGCTGCCCGGCTCACTGCCAAAATCTGAGCCTCCATGGACAGCCTGGAATCAAGCACAACCCCAAGGCTGCGGACCTGGTCCTTTAGGGGTAGACTCACCCCGTTGAACTTCAGGTCAATGTCGCCCAACCTTCTCTTGTCCCCCACAAGTAGTACCTCGGTCTTATCAGGGTTCAACTTCAGCTTGTTCCTTCCCATCCATCCACTCACGGATTCCAGGCACTTGGACAAGGTCTCCACAGCCAACTCTGGTGAAGATTTAAACGAGAGATATAGCTGAGTGTCATCCGCATATTGATGACACTGCAGCCCAAATCTCCTGATGATTGCCCCCAGCGGCTTCATATAGATGTTAAATAGCATGGGAGAGAGGATAGAGCCCTGTGGCACACCACAATTGAGAGGCCAAGGGTCTGATACCTCCTCCCCCAACGCTACCTGTTGGTACCTGTCGGAGAGAAAGGAATGGAACCACTGTAATACAGTGCCTCCAATTCCCAATCCCTCCAGGCGAAGCAGAAGGATACTGTGGTCGACAGTATCAAAAGCCGCTGAGAGATCGAGGAGGACAAGAAAGGTGGATTCTCCCCTATCTAATGCCCTCCTCAAATCATCTACCAGAGCGACCAAGGCTGTTTCAGTTCCGTGACCAGTCCTGAAACCCGATTGGTATGGATCCAAATAATCCATTTCATCCAAGTGTGCTGACAACTGGTTGGCCACCACTCGCTCAATGACCTTGCCCAGAAATGGTAGATTCGAAATTGGGCGGAACTTATCGAATACTTGGGGATCCAAGGAGGGCTACTTTAAGATGGGCTTTACAATTGCCTCCTTGAAGGCTAATGGCATCACACCCTCTTTCAAGGATGCGTTTACCACTGCTTTGATCCCCTCGCCCAATTTCTCTCTGCAGCTCACAAGGAGCCACGAAGGGCAAGGATCAGTAAGACAAGTAGTTGGCTTCACAGATGAAAGCACCTTGTCCACTTCCTCAGAAGGGAGAAGCCGAAACCGATCCCAATTTACCAGCATGCAACTGGCCAACTCTGGTTCATCCACTGTGTCCACGGCACACGGGATCGAGCTCCGTAAGTGTTTGATTTTATCGGCAAAGTGTTTTGCTAATAAGTCACAGGAGGCCTTTGACTGTTCCAAGGGTTCCTGAGCAACTGGACTGACCAGGTTTCGGACCACCTGGAACAGCCTCCTGGGACAGCACTCCGCAGACGCAATAGAGGCAGCAAAGAAAGCCTTCTTTCCTACCTTTATTGCCACTTGGTAGGCAGCTACTGCTGCTTTAACCTGTGTCCGGACATCTTCGGAGCGGGATTTCCGCCACCGGCACTCTAGTCGTCTCACCTCCTGTCTCAGACTACGCAAACGCGGTGTATACCATGGTGCTAGCTGAGTTCTATTCAGGGGGAGAGGACGTTTCGGAGCCACCCGGTCTAATGCCCTGGTGATCCCCACGTTCCACTCCTTCACCAAGGTTTCGACCGGGCGACCTTCAGCAGGTTCCAATTCCCCAAGCGCAGTCAGGAATCCATCCGGATCCATCAGGCGTCTGGAGCGGACCATTTTAATAGGTCCTTCACCCCTGCAGAGGGGTCATGGCAACGAGAAGTCCATATTTACCAGGTAGTGGTCTGACCATGACACAGGAGTGGCAAGAATCACTCCCAACTTCAGACCACTTCTCTCCTCTCCCAGGACAAATACTAGGTCGAGAGCATGACCGGCTACATGGGTGGGTCCAGTATTACTTAGGTACAGTTCCCAGGAAGCCATGGTTTCCAGGAAATCCCGAGGGGCTCCTATGAGAGCGGCCTCGGCATGCACGTTAAAGTCACCCAGAACTAACAGCTCTGGGGACAATGCCCGTACAGCTGAGACCACCTCCAGCACCTCGGCCAGGGAGTCTGCTGTGCAGCGGGGTGGGCGGTACACCAGCAAGATCCCTAAACTGCCCTTCGGGCCCAACCTCCAGTACATGCAATCAACAAATTGAGTCCTATGGAGGGGAGGTCTGGCAAAAACCAAGGACTCTCGATAGATGACTGCCACACCCCCTCCCCGCCTTTCCACCCTCGGCTGCTGTGCGTAACGGAAACCTGGCGGACACATGGCCTCAAGAATTGGAGCAGAGGCTTCGTCCAGCCAAGTTTCCGTAATACATGCCAGGTCTGCGCGCCCATCCAATATCATATCATGGATGAGCGAGGTTTTCTGAGCCACAGACCTGGCATTACATAACAGCAGTCGAAGGTCGGTAGGAACCTTGCGTCCCCCAGTTTTCGTCTGGTTCTGAGCAGACCCGGAACATGGGATGGATATAATGCATCTGTCCTGTGTTCCCCTATTCCGGCGTGGTCTGCTAGCAGCACCCTTCCAGCGCCTGCCGCCCAAACTTCCTATAACTTGGCCACCCACCTCCTCTCCGGCTTGCACATGCCTCTATCCCTATCTGCTTATCAGCAGGCCACCCACCCTAATAAAATTAGTCCAGATACCCGCCTCCGTACCCTATAGCAGCAGTATTTACTAATTTAAAATAAATTAATTAAACCAATTAATTAATTAATTAAACTAATTAAATTACATCAAATTAAATTAATTAACTAAATCAATACAATTCAGTCCAATTCACATTCATACACATTCACACATTCATACAACTATACATCCATACATACACCAATTTAAAACAGGAACCAGGTTGTGATAGCCGGCCAGAATGGTAGTCGCAGCCGGCCACAATGATAGATCAGAGGAAAAGCATTGAAGCTGTAATAACAGGTCTGTGGAATACTTGGTCCGGGTCACAGCGATAAGGTCCTAGCCAACATGGGCGGGCAAGTAACAGCAACGACGATGGTGATGTAAACAGTGTCCCACCAACAGCGCACCCCGCGATCAGGACGGCCCACAGCAGCAACAATGGCGTCAGGCAACAGGCAAACGGCAAGCAGCACGGCGACAGCAACACAGGGCCGCAACGCCCCGATGCCCCAGCAGCGGCCAACCCGCAATGGCAGCCACAACGCACGAGCAGGAAGTCCAGGCAAGCAGGCAGGCAGGGCACAGCCGCGGCGAAAGAGAAACAACAGGCCCCGGGGCAGCGCAACCCCCAACAACAAGCAAGCAAGTAGGGGCCGCGGCGACACAAGATGACGCAGGTCACACGCAACGGCAACAGCAACGGCGTCCCGACCACAGCAGCAAGCGACAAAGGGGCGGCGAGCCACAGCAAAAAACGCAGCAGCAGCCATAGGCCGCAGCAAACCCCGGGCCACAGCAACCGCAACGCCGGAGGAGCCAGCCCACGCCGAGATGGAAGCACGACCGCAGCGGCAACGAGAAGGCACCGGCCACAACGAGGAACACCAGCCGCAGCAACCGGTATGGTATCAAAGGGAGGGAGACAATTACTAGCTCACCTCCTGCAACAATCCAGGGATGTTTAAGATCTTTAGGATGTTTTAAGAGTCGTTTTAAGATGTTTTAAGATGTTTTAAGATGTTAATTGATAAACGGTGGAGGAGCTCCAACTCCACAACCTCCTACTCCGCCGCCATCTTCACAAACATATTTTATAAATATTATAAAATGTATATAGCAGCAGCAGATTACAAAAATAATTACGTAACTAATTATGTAATTCTCTCTGTGGATTTTTTAAAAAATACAGTGTTGCTAACAGCCTCAAAAGCATACAAAGGGTGGGAGCCTGTTTGATGATGAGACCAATTTGTGGATTATCCCAGAATTTGATACCAAATCCAATTTTTCAAATATTCTACAGCATCCCTATTTCTCAAAGGTTTGATTTGTACAATCACCACCATGTTTGTACTCATTGGGGAGCAGGATCCTTCAACAAAGCAAGAGAATTACAGTGCAATCCTATCATGCCTACTCAGAAGTAAGTTCCAATGAGTTACCTGGACTCACTCCAAGGAAAGTGTGCATAGTATTGAGGCCTCACTCACTCACTAAGCTGTGTTGATGCTCAAACTATCTTTCGGACTCAATTTACTTTTTGTATTCTTTATATATAATATTTTCCTTGTTGAATCAAACTGAGGTATCTCTAGTCCAGGGACCAGCAATCTTTTTGGGCCAATGGGCACATTTGCAATTTTGAAAAAGTGTCATGGGCACCAGTCACAAAATGGTGTCAAGGGGAGGCATGTAATAGGTCAACATTCCTCCTGTGGGGGCGCACGTAGGCATACCAGAAAATGGCTGCCATGGGCAAAAGAGCACAAAAAAGATTCAGGTCCACAAAATACTGCATGTGTGCTCCCTCAAATCAATGAGGGGAAAGACGCACACATTAGTCACTGCCACAACCACTCATATACAAAAGCTCTTTGCACCTCTCCTCTGTCCAGAATTGGAGGGTGTCCATTACTGGAATCCAATGAACTGTGGGCATGCTTAAGGGGACATCATCAATGTAGAAGAGGCTGAGCTAATGCAAGCAGGAACTGAGCAGGAAATGCAAACAGCCTCTCATGCATTGTGGGTATTTGAGGTGACTATTTACGGAGACCTTCCATAAGCTTCATAAAAGATAATGGAGGGCACACAGGCATTTAAGATGCCTTATTGGTGACCCTTGCAGTAAGAGTTCATGGGTGTGGGATGAAGGTAACTTTCCCCAGACCATGACACCCACCAGCCCTGCTTCTGCCTGCCTGGAATGATTCCTTGAACTATTCTCCTCACAAAGCTACAAATCTCAGAGTGGTTTAACCCTCCATCTCTCTTCACAGGGAACTCTGGGAATGGTAGCTCTGTGAGAGGAATAGGGGTATCCTAACAACTCTCAGCAATTGACAGTTCCCAGGACTCTTTGGGAGTAGCCATGACTGTGTAAAGTGGTATGACATTGCTTTAGCATAGTGCAGGTGGGGCCTATAACTGAGGAGCCCTTCAGACGAGGACATTTTCAAATGAGGGATTGTCCTCTAACAACCCTTCACATAGAGGATTATGCTTTGTGAACTAGGGATGAAGGAAAAATCCAATTTCTATTTAATTCTCATGTCCAGAAAGAATACGCAAACCAGAATACAGCTATTCTCTGAAATTTGAACATCACTGAATTTTGCGATGACGTTTGCCAACCAAAAAATGTGATAAACATTTGTGTATTATGGGAATGTGTGCATAAAAGCCCATGCATTAATGAAGATAACCTACAAAAATGCATTCTGTCAGGGAAAATTGCTTGCAAAATGTGTATATTAAGAAAAATGTGCACTTAAATGCTAACAAATGTTCATGACAATTTTTTAAAAAATGCTAACAAATGTGGAAATGTGGTAAACTTAACTTAAGAATGCAAAGAGAGAGAGAGAGAGAGAAATGGAGAAGCTGAAATTGATAGATTTGCCTGCCCTTACTGTAAGCTAAGTCATAAGTCACATGGCCCCATATGGCATTTTGTTTCTGGATTCATTGTGAAGGGAGGGGATTTTCCCCTTTCTGCAATGCAAACAGGAAAACAGACAGGCGCAATGTGAGTCTAGAAAAGAAGAGAACAGCACCATCAATAGGGATTGGGGAGAAATCTGACCCAGTTCTCATTTAAAGGCAAATTTATCAGCTTTGCACTTTCCAAAACAATATGCAAACTGAAACACAAATATCCTTCCCAATCCATACATAACCAAATTCTGTGATGCTGTTCTCCAAACAATGTGTACAAAAATGTATATATTAGGGGAAAGTGTGCATAAAAATTGTATTAGTCAAAATAACATACAAATGCATTATATTAGGGAAAATAGCTTGCATAAATGAGTATATTAACCAGCAGTCAGTACAAAAATATGTTTATTGGGAGAAATTTGCATTCAAATCTGACACATTTTTATGAGGATTTTTTTAAAAAAAATGCAAATTGCTATATAAATATGGAGAACTGAATTTAAGACTGGAAAAATGAAAAACTGAGATAACAAAAAATGGCAGATCCTTATTTATTTTATTTATTAATTTTATTTATTAATTAAATGTATATCCCGCCCTTCCTCCCAAAGGAGTTCAGGGTGGCATCTCTAATTCATCCATCCCCAGTAATCAGTGATGCTTTTTTTGAGTTACACATATCATAGAGGGCCTTGTTTATACTCCTGCAACCAGTAGATTGAATCAGTTCTTGTTAGACAGGATGACCTGGCAATTGAGGAATACTGTACAAGCCAGAGTGAGCTATGCAGTAATAAGGCAAGGGAGGATCTGCCAGCAATTTCTGGGTCACACAACGCAACCTCACAGCCAGCTGGGAGGAGGAGACTGATCATACTCATCTTCTAGGTGCTACTTCCTCTTTGAGTCTGGTGCACGAAAAGAACTGCCATTGACCCCTGAATTCAATGCCTGGATGTTAAATCTTCATTATCTTGCTGAGTGCAACTACAAGAGGCAGAAACCCATTTTGAAACAACTAGTAAATGTGTTGAGTGGAGGGGGGGATCCCAATCACAGTAGGTGAATACTTTTATTGGGTCCAATTAAAATGTTACATAATAACAAGCAAGCTTTCAAGTTCTCCAGAAATGTTTCTGATGGCTGGATAGTATTAAAAAAACTGGGCATGATGTGGGATACCATGAGCCTGCAGTTGGTCAGAGCCTCATGATGGAACGCAGAGAGAGTTAGGTAACCTACGAAGAACGCAAGAAGAATCTGTTGGATCCTACCAGATCCCTGTGGGAAGTCTCAAGCAGGACAGCATCCTTTCCACTTATGATTCCCAGCAACTAGTGTACTACCTCTCATATTGGAGGCCATATATAGTCGCCCTGGCTAGGAGCCATTGATAGACTTCCTCCACAAATTTGTCCAAACTCCCTTTTAAGTCATCCAAGTTGGGGACCATCACTACACCTTGTGGAAGGAAATTCCATGATGTAACTATGTGATGTGTGAAGATGTAGTCTCTTTTGATTGTATGAACAGTCTGCTGTTGATCTTCATTGGATGGTCCTGAGGTCCAGTATTATGAAACAGGGAGAAAAAAACTTCTCTCTGCCCACTTTCTCCACACCATGTTGCTGTGGGCTAGCTCCCTTTCAGCCTTTTTTCCCCTGTAAAAACATTGTTATCACCCTGTAACTGTATTTCATAACTGAACGAATCAGCTGTCTGGGAAAGGAATGCTGTATTTCCTTCAGGTTTTTTCCCCTTCTCCCTCTCTCCCACCTCTCTGTCTTGTTTACACAGCTGTCTAGGATGGCTGCTGGAGAGTCTAGGAAGACAGCCAAGAGGAGAGATAAGCATTTGTGTGATGCTGTCAGAGTGAGACAGTATGCATAGGTGTTGAGCCTCAGAGAGTGCACAGCCCTTAGCCTTGTCAAAGCCTTTAGGGGTTGACAGGAACCAGTCTTGTCAACTCTTGGGGAAGCCCCCACCATTTGTGCAGCCTTGAGCATTGCCTATAAAAGAGAAGGAACAGAGATGTTTGAGACCAATCCTTGCGATCTGGTCTGACACTGCCACTAATGGAGGATGGAAACAGAAAGGCATAATACATTGTAAGTAAACATCACTTGTTGTATTTCTGAATACCTAAGAGAGATAGAGTGGAAGCTGTATAGTGTTTAAGGCTGTTATCAGCAAGAGGCTTCTGTATGTGAATGCACTGTTATTTGCCTTAAAGTTTAGCACTGTGTAGTGAACTTATACATTATATGTCTACTGAAATGTTATGCCATGGCTGTGGTCAGCTTTATATCTGTCTATGTATTGCACACTGGCTAAGGCCACATATATGTTGTAACTTTGTATGCACACTTTATACACTGGCTGTGGCCAGTTGTATTTCTAAATCAGACTATAGTATAGAAATAAAGTTACATTTTCTGCTATGGGATCCTACTTTTATTGTCTGATACATCCTCAGTTCCATGGGAAACTTGGGTAGGATTTCTTTTTCTAGGTTTACCTACTCTAGTCGTCCGCTGTCGATAACATGACTCATTTAGGTGAGGATGTTTGACATAGACTCTGGGTAGACATAAGCCTAGGAAGAATTTGTAGAACCCTCATCCCTGAGCATCCACAAAGAGTCTGGGCAGTAACAATGCATAATTTTATATGTTCCCCTTTACTTTTTTTTCCAAATTAAAAAAGCCCCCAATGTAATATTTTCTTATCATGGAATTGTTTCTGCTCCTTGATTATTTTGGTTGCCCTTTTCTAAACAGTTTCCACCCCTATAAAATCTTTTTTGAGGTGAGGTGACCATACCTAAACACAGTATTCCAGGTGCAATTGTACTATAGATTTGAATAACTATGTATAACCTTAATTATATTTTCTGGATGCAGTTATGGCAGGAACAAATAAACAATAGCTCTTCTTCCCATATCTGAAAATATAATCTGTTACTCAGATCTGTCTCCTGCACAAATTGGAATACACAATCCCTTAGTAGGCAAAGGCAAAGGAACTTGGTAGTCCTGTTATTGGGAAGCTAGAGATTTAATTTTTGTCATGACCCTGAGATCAGATCCCCCTTCTTCAGGATATGAGATTGAGTCAGAAAGGGACTTGTATGCAGAGCTACCCCCACATGCTCACAAGATGAGCCCATGGATGTAGCTCAAGGACGTAGCATTGCTGTCCTCTGACTAAAAAATACTTAATCATAGAAACCCAAGTACAACCTCCTCCACTGTGCTGATAGGATGAATGGTGGGGCTTGCAAACCACCTTTGGCCCAGCTGCTTCTTTACCTGCTCCACACCTGACACCACATATGACATCAGGTGGAGGGCAGGTGAGCATGGATTGGCCAAAACAGCCTCATGGGCTCAGGGAGGTGTTCTGGCAGCCTAATTAGATCTATGGGCCAGAGGTTTCCTGCCCTTCCCCTGGACAAAAGGGGTCAGAGGCTACACAGTGATTGTGGGTGATGGAGTGAAGGCATAAAGTGGGTAGGACACCTTTTCTCCCTCTCTCTGTCTCTCTCACACACACACACACGGAATCAGATCCATTGGTCCATCTAGCTCAGTACTGTCTACACTGACTGGCAGCAGCTCTCCAGTGTTTCAGGCAAGGGTCTCTCCCAGCTCCCCCTGGAGATGCTGAGGATTAAACCTGGAACCTTCTGCATGCAAAGCAGATGCTCTACCACTCAGCTATGGCCGTACCCCCCCACATATGCACGTACACCAATACATGCAAACAGATATTATACTTATTCTTCTTATTCTCATACTTATTCACAAACATATCTGTTCATACAATTATCATCATCATCATCATCATCATCATTATTTATACCCCACCCTTTTTCCAAACTTGAACTCATAACAAAAGTCTACACAGTCACCTTCCTGCTTCCCTCTTCATTCATCCATTCCATTGGGGGGGGGCACACCAAAGGAGGTGAAGGGCTGTATAGTTTTATATTGCTTTCTACATGGCAAGCTGCTTTATAGGCTCCTGGGAAGATGAAAAGCAGGACACACTTTTTAAAAAATGAACATAACACCCATTTTTATGGACCTGTGCTAAATAGTTTGCAGCTGGGCAAGTCTTTCTGCACTGATAGCCAATGTTATGAATGGTACAACTCACACAGAGACATTGTGTGGTGCTTGATGTATCACCGGCTGAGGGATAAATCATAATGCAAGGTAGGATTTACACAATAACCAGACAGTTCCCTATATTGGTTACTGTGTGATAGAAAATATCAGGGCAAGCAACAACTACAACCTTGCATCTCACTTGCATAAAACCAAGCTGCTATTTTGGCTAGAGATTAATTAGACTATGAAGGCTTTTCAAACTGCTAAAGAGCCCAGATGATCAGTATACTAGGTCTTAGATGAGACACTTAATTGTAAAATTGCACAGCGTTTATTGATTCTCCCTGACCATGCCATATAATTATTGGTCTGGCAAAAGCCCTTGTAGGCATCTGAAGAACTGGCTCTCCTTGAATATTAATATCAGGTCATTATTGCAGAAAACATCCACAACTTAGGGATGGGGGAGAGATTCAATACAGTGCGCACTTAAAGGCAAACATGCCAAATTTTCCAAAACAATTTGCAAACTGAAACACAGCTACCCTTCAAAATCTGCACTTGATTTATTTTTGCATTGCAGTTCTTCTGCCAAGTAACATGTAAACAAAATGCACATCCTACTGTAAAGTAAGCATACAAATGCATATAATAGTGAAAATGTTGTACACTAATGCATTATATTATGGGAAATTGTTTTGCAAAAATTGGTATATTAGGCAGAATTGCATACAAAATGTGTAAAGAGAAATTTACACAAAATAGCTGATGAATCTTCATGAGGACTTAAAAATTGCAAATGTATAGATCAATGTGGAAAACTGAGTTTGAGACTGAATAAATGAGAAATTGATAGAAAATGAAATTGACATATCCACCCATCCCTAACAGCAATAAAACTGCTTGAGGTACCTTCTATAGAGAAAGGCATATAACCACTTTTGACCATATCTTCCTCTTCAGACCCTTAGCTCATCAAGCGATGCCCTCTTGTGGATGCCAGATGCCCAGAAAGTGTGTTTAACAAGTATTTGGGGCAAAGCGTTTATTCTGGTGGTACCCACATTACAGAATACACTCCCCCCTGGAAATTAGGACGGGACCAACAACTTGGTCTAATTCAGGATTTCCCAGGACAGCATTGTTCAATATTGGTCTTGTTGGTTTTACAAAGGGATTTAATATATCTTACTAAATAGATAAATAAAGTTATCCTAACTTTTTAATTATGTACCAGAGATCATATCCCAAACATACGTTGGATAATAGAATGGACCAAGGAATTTCAGAAGGAAATCACCCTGTGTTTTATAGATTACAGCAAAGCCTTTGATTGTGTAGATCATGAAAAACTATGGAATGCTTTAAAAGAAATGGGGGTACCACAACATCTGATTGTCTTGATGCACAACCTATACTCTGGACAAGAGGCTACTGTAAGGACAGAATATGGAGAAAGTGATTGGTTCCCCATCGGAAAGGGGGTGAGACAGGGGGTGAGACTTAATGAGAAGACATGATTCACTAGAAAAGACAATAATGCTGGGAAAAACAGAAGGGAGTAGAAAAGAGGAAGACCAAAGAAGAAATGGGTTGATTCCATAAAGGAAGCCACAGACGTGAACTTACAAGATGTGAACAGGGCGGTTTATAACAGATGCTATTGGAGATGGCTGATTCATAGGGTCACCATAAGTCATGATTGACTTGAAGGCACATAACAACAAAAAAATTAAAGAAAGAAAGAATAGCAAGTGATTTGAAAGTGTGGTAATGTTTCAATACCCACAGCACTGGGAATGATCTTCTTAGTAGCCTCGTCCTTAACACCAGGGGGGTGGTTGTCCAGGGCTGGGAAGGGGTCATAGACCCCTTACATTTTTGGAAGCAAGGCTCCCATGTACAAGCCTATCAGCATAAAAGGGGAGCATGTTAGTCACTGAGAAGAGTCTTCTCACTTGGCTAACAACAAGCTTCCTTGTCCTTTTATGCTGATTAGAGCCAATCAGAGTGAAAGGAGGAAAGTCAGTCATTGAGGAGACCCTATTCTGTAGCTAACATGTTTCCCCTTTCATGCTGATTGGCTCCTAGGGTAAGTGAGAAGTGAGCCTGATGACAAAATACCTTGGTCTCCCAAATCCTAGTCCCGCACTTGGCTTCATTTCAGAATTCTTAAAATCAAAAAGTTTCTGGCCACATTAACCCCAGAGACAGAGATTTGAGGAGGAGGGGACTTATGCATACAGCAGTTTTGTTCTGGTTCTATAATTCTGTAATTTCAGAAGAGACAGTGAATCCTGGGGATACGGTTGTGAGGAGGCATGGTGTGACTATCACGAAGGGACCCTGCACTTCTGAATTTGCCACTATACCACTGCTTAACACTCACATCACAATACTAGAACCTGGGATCATGCAACAAAGATCAATTTTAGAAGGTGGATCTTGCACCACTACTGCAAGATGTGCTGATGGCTGTCAACAAGTTTGAAAAGAGATTAAAAAAGTTTTTCTGCACTGGTTCAAGAAGAATGAATAGATAGTTTCTCATGAAAATGCAGACAGAATCAAATTTCTCTCCCCTCCCTACTCTGAAGGAAATACCACTGAGGTCAGTGGGTCTTACTCCCAGGTGATTGGAAACAGGATTGCAGCCCAGATCTGCTAGTGTTCTGTTGAAAACAGCTGGGGCAAGGAATACCGTCCGTCCGTCTGTCTATTATCTGATTTACATCCCACCCTTCCTTCCAGTAGAAGTCCAGAGTGGCAAATAATTACTGAGATTGTTTCCTAAAAATCTCTAATTGGAAGCTTTTCTGCAACAAATGGTATAGTTGTTTACTTCCACAAAATATTCAGAGATCAACTGAAAACATGAAGGATAGAAAGGCTTTCTTGTTGTTTGCCCACAATTCCCTTACACACTTATGAAAATATTTTTAGAAACAGAAAGAATTCAATTTTCAAGAATGTATGTGTTATGTGCCTTCAACTCGATCATGACTTATGACAATCCTATGAATCAGTGACCTCCAATAGCATCCAATACCACCCTGTTCAGATCTCGTAAGGTCAGGTCTGTGGCTTCCTTTACAGAATCAATCCATCTCTTGTTTGGCCTTCCTCTTTTTCTACTCCCTTCTGTTTTTCCCAGCATTGTTGTCTGTTCTAGTGAATCATGTCTTCTCATGATGTGTCCTAAGTATGATAACCTCAGTTTCATCATTTTAGCTTCTAATGATAGTTCTGCTTTAATTTGTTCTAATACCGATTTTTTTGTCTTTTTCGCAGTTCATGGTATGCGCAAAACTCTCCTCCAACATCACATTTCCAATGAGTTGATTTTTCTCTTGCCCACTTTTTTCACTGCCCAACTTTCACATCCATACATAGAGATTGGGAATACCATGGTCTGAATGATCCTGACTTTAGTGTTCAGGGATACATCTTTGCATTTGAAGATCTTTTCTAGTTCTCCCATAGCTGTCTTCCCCAGTCCTAGCCTTCTTCTGATTTCTTGACTATTGTGTCCATTTTCATTAATGACTTCTCCAAGGTATTGGTAATCCTTGACCAGTTCAATGTCCTCATTGTCAACTTTAAAGTTACATAAATCTTCTGTTGTCATTACTTTAGTCTTTTTGACGTTCAGCTGTAGTCCTGCTTTTGTGCTTTCCTCTTTAACTTTCATCAGCATTTGTTGCAGATCGTTACTGGTTTCTGCTAGTAGTATGGTATTGTTTGCATATCTTAAATTATTGATATTTCTCCCTCCAGTTTTCACACCTCCTTCGTCTTGGTCCAATCCTGCTTTCCATATGATATGTTCTGCATATAGATTAAACAAATAGGGTGATAAAATACACCCCTGTCTCACAGCCTTTCCAATGGGGAACCAATCATTTTCTCCATATTCTGTTCTT
Source organism: Rhineura floridana (assembly GCF_030035675.1). NCBI lineage: Eukaryota > Metazoa > Chordata > Lepidosauria > Squamata > Rhineuridae > Rhineura > Rhineura floridana. The sequence continues at coordinate 14,443,718 of NC_084495.1, read as the reverse complement.
ACAGTAGCTCTTGTCCAGAGTATAGGTTGCACATCAGGACAGTCAGATACTGTGGCACCCCCATTTCTTTTAAGGCATTCCATAGTTTTTCATGATCTACACAATCAAAAGATTTGCTGTAATCTATAAAGCACAGGGTGATTTTCTTCTGAAATTCCTTGGTCCGTTCCATTATCCAACATATGTTTGCAATGTGATCTCTGGTGCCTCTTTCCTTTCTAAATCCAGCTTGGATGCCTGGCATTTCTTGCTCCATATATGGTAAGAGCCTTTGTTGTAGAATCTTGAGCATTACTTATTTGCATGGGATATTAAGTCAATAGTTCGATAATTACTGCATTCCCTGGGATCCCCTTTCTTTGTAATTGGGATGTATATTGAGCGCTCCCAGTATGTGGGCCATTGTTTTCTTTTCCATATTTATTGACAATTTTTTGTCAAAATTTGGACAAATTCATTCTCAGTAGCTTGTAGCAACTCTATTGGTATGCCACCTATTCCTGATTTGTTTCTTCCAGCTATTTTAAGTGCAGTTTTCACCTCACTTTCTAACATTTCTGGTTTTTCTTCACATGGTTCCTCCGTGAATGAATCTGTTATCCTTGCATCTCTTTTATATAATTATTCAGTGTACTGTTTCCATCTTCCTTTTATTTTATCTCAGTCAGTCAGTGTGTTCTCCTGTTGATTATTCAACATCCCTACTCTTGGTGTAAATTTCCCTTTGATTTCTCTCAACTTTTGGAATAGGGCTCTTGTTCTACCTTTTTCATTATCGTCTTCTATTTCTATACAATAATTATTGTAGTAGTTCTCTTTGTCCCTACGTACTAGTCGCTGTATAGTTGCATTTAGGGTTCTAACCGTGTTTCTGTCTCCTTTTCCTTTTCCTTTCCTTCTCCCTTTAACCATTTTAAGAGTTTCTTCAGTCATCCATTGAGGTCTTTCTCTTTTTAGTTAGAGGTATTGTCTTTTTGCATTCTTCCCTGATAATGTCTCTGACTTCACTCCATAGTTCTTCTGGTTCTTTCTCAGCTAGGTTTAAAGCCTTATTTGATCTTTATAGTCTTCTGGGATGTTATTTAAATTGAATTTTGGCATTATGATTGCTTTGTTGTTCTGAAGCTTTACTCTGATTTTTGATATTGATTGATTGATTTTTATTTACGATCATAGACCAAACTGAACATATACAAATACACAATACCTAAGAGAAGCATTAAACATAATCACTGTTGTGAGATACCCTCTTACTGCATATTAAAACAATAAAATTAAAATATTAAAATGAAAAGGAGGATTGTTTATTCATTACCTTTCAACAATCAATAGCTGCTGCAAAAAAGGTGGCTATTTTTACTGTGATCTGGGGGTTCTGGTCAGACGACAAATACTCTAAGTAAAATAAATCCGATTTACCTGGGATTTTTATTAAAATTGGAGTAATTAAAATAACTCTAAAATCATGGTAAAAGGAACAATAAAACAACACGTGAAGAATTGTTTCCACCTCCCTTGACTCACAAGGGGACAGACCCTTCCGTAAGGGCATGCTCTTAAATCTGCCTTCAAGGAGGGCAGAAGGCAAGACATTAAGCTTGGCTAATGTAAAAGCTTTCCTATATTTTGAGACTGATAAAATAATTAAGTAATTTGCCAGTGCAAATGTTGTCAACTTGTCTCTGAAATCTGGATAACTGTGGCCAAGCATACATGTTCTTGAAGTCAATGTCCCAGATATGTTGCTTAATAGCTGCTTTGGCCTTAAGATATCCAAGGGCCAATAATGCGTCAGGGGCAAAGCCCAGCCTCTGTAATTCTGCTATTAACATATTTTTCCACTTGGACTGGAAGGCATCTGTAAGCATCAAAGGGACCAATCCCACTGGGAGAAATAGCAGCTTCAGCCAATAATTTAACTTAAGCAGCCATGCTTGGGCCTCTATGGAAATTTCTCCTGCCTCTAAATGAAGAATTCCATTAGGTATACAACTCGGAACTCCCAGAATAGCTCTCAGAAATTTGGTTTGGATCTTTTTGAATGGTGCAAAATTGTTGTAAACGCATAGCTGAGAGCCATATAACATTTGTGTTATGATCTTGACTACAAATACCTGAAGAGCTGATACTACATGTTCTCCCCCTCTGGTAAAAAAGAAAGGAGTGCCTTTGTATTCCTCTGGGCATTTGTAATTGTGTTGTTAATTTGGGCATTCCAGAAACCTGAAGATTGAAATGTTACTCCAAGATACCTATATGATGTAACCTGTTCAATTATATGATCATTGAGCTGTCATTTATGCCTTATTCTTTTCTTAGTGAAGATCAATATTTTGGTCTTAGTGTAATTGATATACTCTGATTTTTGATATTACCAGTCCATGATCTGTACCACAGTCTGCTCCTGGTCTTGTTTTTGCAGAAAGTATGGAATTTCTCCATCTTCTGCTTCCAATTATATAATCAATTTGATTCCTATATCGACTATTTGGTGATGTCCACATATACAATCATCTTTTCGGTTGCTTGAAAAATGTGTTTGCAAGAAACAAATTAATGGCTTCACAGAATTCAATAAGTCTTTCTCCTGCTTCATTCTTATCTCCCAAGCCCCCTTTCCCCACAAATTCTAGTTCCTGTGTTCCCTACTTTTGCATTCCAGTCCCCCATGGTTGTTGTTATGGTTATGTTGATAGGTTTCCCATTGTCTCATTGATATCACTCCCTCAGACCTTGCATTATAGCTCCATGCTTTTGCTACATTTCTTCTCACTATCAGAGCAACCCCATTTTTTCTTAATTTCTCATTTTCTGCATAAAATATTTTGCAGATGCCTGTTTGAAAATGTCCCATTTCCGTCCATTTTTATTTACTCACACCAAGTATTGTAATATTGATATGTTCCATTTCTTGCTTGACAATTTCTAACTTTCCCTGGTTCATGCTTCTCACATTCCATGTTCCTGTTGTGTACATTGTACAACTCCAGATTCTCCTTTTACATCTGTGCAGTCTCTGGGCTTCCTTTTGGCTTTGGCCCAGTTAGTCATTAGTCACAGCTCTACTTGTACTTGCCCTTTGTTCTTCCCCAGGAACTCAATGAGTGCCATCTGACCTGGGGGGTCTCATCTTCCAGCACTATCTCGTGTTGTATTTTGGAAACTCTATTCATAGGGTTTTCATGGTAAAAGATATTCAGAGGTGGTTTACCATTGCCTTCCTGTGAGTCTGGATGCATCTTATGCTGGTGACTCAGCTGTGACCGTTCTGCCTTGGGTGACCCTGCTAGGAGTGTAGCCTCTTGGTCTAGACTCCTGATGGCATTGCTCTCAGCTTCTTCAATACTCTCAAACCCTCTCACTACGTTAAGATGTGCATCCTAGAGGGGATTTCAAGAATAGCAGGGACCTTCTTGAACATTTCATATGGTAACTAAGTGTGGATGGCACAAATTAGGAACTGCACTTAAACTCCTTGTCGGGTTCTTTCTTGTTACAACAGGATTGATAAAATAACCCACTAAATTGGCAAAAATGATTTAGCATTCAGACAGAAGGCAAGGTACAGCTATATAAAACTATATAAAATAAAAATAAAATTAGTATGCAATATGTGTTTCAGAGTATAATACAGAATGCAAGGACAGGGAATATCTAGCAAATGGTAATATTAAGATAAATAACTTTAAATATAGGAGGGAGGGGGGGAAACCCCGTCACATAGTGGCTCTGCATATCAATCAATCAATTTCTCAAAAGCCCATCAAAGCTGGTGGTGTTCATAATCAAGCTTTAGTACTGTTATCTGTATTTTTCTTCCTCTCTCTTGATGTAGCGGGAATATGATGATTACAAGTGGAATAAGGAGGTTCAAAGGTTAAGAGAAACCAAAATTTAGTTAGCATGAGATGTGCTATTTTGCTATGTGTGGTTTATGCATTCATTTGTGAAATCTGAAATCAATGTTCAATCATATGTCTTGATTTTGAACAATGATTTTAAGAGTGCTACAGCATTAAATGATTAATACAGGGTGATGTCCAATGGTGGCTACCCCGTTACAGAAGGGAATCCATTAGTGTAGGGGAGAGGTAGCTTCTTCAGTACAATAAATGCATTCCCTATGGGGCAGCTTTCAGGGGGCCACATGCCAGTAGTGAGAGGAGCCAGAGGTGAAAAGTGGGTTGAGCAAAGGTTATGGTCCTTATCTTTGCTATATTCCAGAGATATACAATTCTACACCCCTCCACACACAGATCTCTTCATCTCAACAAGCAAGGACCGGGTTCGTAGTCTGGGAGTCTTTTTAGACTCTTCCCTCTCACTTGAGGCTCAAGTAGCCTCGGTGGTTAGGAATGCGTTTTACCAACTTCGGTTGGTAGCCCAGCTACGTCCCTATTTGAGTAAAGAGGACCTTACATCAGTGGTACATGCTCTGGTAACCTCACGTTTGGATTACTGTAATGCGCTTTACGTAGGGCTACCTTTGAAGACAGTTCGGAAGCTACAACTAGTGCAAAATGCGGCGGCCAGATTGCTGACAAGGACCAAGCGGTCCGAGCATATAACACCTGTTCTGGCCAGCTTGCACTGGTTGCCAATATGTTTCCGGGCTAGATTCAAAGTGTTGGTATTAACCTATAAAGCCTTATACGGTGAGGGACCACGATACCTTGCGGAACGCCTCTTCCGATATGAACCGGCCCGTGCACTACGTTCTGCTACGAAGGCCCTCCTCCGGGTTCCAACTCACAGGGAGGCCCAGAGGGTGATGACAAGATCTAGGGCCTTCTCAGTGGTGGCCCCCGAACTATGGAACAGTCTCCCCGAGGAAGTACGCCTGGCGCCGACTCTGCTCTCCTTCCGGCGCCAGGTTAAAACCTTCCTATTCTCTGAAGCATTTTAAGTTACACTGATTTACTTTTTAAAATGTTTATTGTATTGGATTGATGATTGTATTTTAGTATTATTTTGTTATTCATTGTATTTTTATGCTATTTTATGTTCACTGCCCAGAGAGCTATTGCTAGTCGGGCGGTATATAAATTTAATAAATAAATAAATAATAAATAAATAAATAAACACATTTTTATTTTGGAGTTTATATAGGAACTAGAAGCTCCAACCCTTCCTGTCTCTCAGTCAGGCCCTGATCTGGTCAGGTGTTTCCATGCACTTTCCCCTCCTTCCAAGTAGCCTCACATGCAGCTAGCTGGACGCTTCAGCACAAGGTCTGAAGTTCTTACCTGGCTCACCTTCTCCTTTGCTCCTATGGCCCTGAGAAAGATGAAGGGGATGTCTGAGAGTCAACAAGGAGCCCAGGCAGCTGGTATGGGAATGTCTAGTCCTAGGGGCAGGGATGTCCAGATCCAATATCAACCTCAGGATCATTGGCAGTGTGGAGATCTGCCAATGAGGGTCTTGTTCTCCTGTCTTTTCATTTGCGAACATTCCAGACTGAAGGTTTGTCAGGGCATGGGGGAGGAAAAATTCTCCAATAATTTCCTAGAGGTAGATTTATCATTAGGAAGTTCTAATATTTTAATTGCAATTTGGCATTTTAATTATATATGTATTTTATAATTAAAATACCACTTAGAAGCCATTTAAGCATTTGGGGTATATTTAATAATAATAATAATAATAATAATAATAATAGCTATTATTTTTCAAAACCTTCTTAAGGGTTTTGTTGTTATTAATCTCTGCTTTTTTCCTTGCTGGCCACCATATTGCATCCTTCATAGTGCTGTAGACAAAGGGTCATTGTGGGGCATTGCATGTGTGAGGGGGTGGGGGTGGAGGTGTGGACATTACACAAAAATAGAGGATATTAAAAATATGTAAAATGACCTTCTTAAAAAAAACCCTAAGAAATTTTGTCAGAAAAAAATGTTTTCTTTGAAATTTCCACACATCTGTAGTTTCAATGTCATGGCTAGCCGAGCTCTGTTGAATTTGCTGTGTAGTATTCTTTACCTGAATTCTGGATTGCATGGTTTTGCTACTCAGAAGATGTCTTGGTGTGAGATGTTCAGTGACAATCAAGAGAGAGGAACTACAGCTTGTAACATTTCAAGATGAAGGTTTTCGATGTGCATAGGCAGTCAGAACAAAAGACAGAGAGTTCTTTTTGTGTCCAGGTAGATGCCATTGGGAACAGAGGGTGTATCTATGTATATTATAAAATTTATGGACTGTCCATCACAAAGACAAGGCAGGGAACCTCCAACCTGAAGGCCATATTTAGCCTGCTGTGATTCCCCATTTGGCCCAGGAGGCCATCTTTAAAAAACCTCACCCACCTGTCCTACACCTGATGTCATGTGTGATATGCAGAAAGCAGGACTGAATGTAAATCAGCTGATGCATGCAGAGCTCATCCTGCTTGGTTTTGGTGTGCGAGAGGGTTCCCCATGGGAAACTCTTCACACCTCCAAATTCTGCAGAAAGCTGGATTGAACTCCCTGCTCATCAGCTAATGTGCAGGGAGTTCAATACTGCTTAGTTGCTATCTTTCCTCACCCCACAGGACCGCCCACCTGTCAAAGTTGGCCAGCGGGGCTGGAGGAGATAAACATCTGGTATAATGGGGCAAAAAGGTTCCCCACCCCTGACATAAGATATCCTAGGGTGGGTTTGAATCATAAACTAATCAGCATACAATACACAATTAAAATACAAACTTTAACAAAAATAACATCAGAAAAACAGGGTGGCATAAGACAGGGATTTGATCTTCAGAATTTCTGATGATGTCATTCCAAAGGCTGGGAAAATAAATGTTTTTATTTGATGATGAATAAGGATGAATGGATATGTCATTTTTGGCTCTGTCAGTTTCTAATTTTCCCAGTCGCAATCTTTTGCTCGGGAGAGGAAATTTTATTTGAAATGTATTGTTCCTTTACTGTATGTCGTTGAACTGTGTTTTGTTGAAATATGACTTGTATTTTAATATATATTTTGTATTTTATGGCTCTGAGCAATAAAGATTCATTTCATTTCATTTTTCCAATCATAAATTCAGGTTTCCACCTTTCTACAGCAATTAGATTTAAAAAAAAAAATTCTTATGATTTTTTTCAGCATTTTACTCCAAATTTCTCCTCATACACATTTATGTATGCAGTTCTGACTAATGTACATTTTTTTTTGTAATTTCTCCTAATACAATGCATTTCTATGTTATTTTCACATTCTTTTTATCCACATTTTCCCCATAATAATGCATTTTTGTAAACATTGTTTGGAGAACTGCATTGCTAAATTCAGGTAAGTGCAAATTTTGGATGATGGCTGCATTTTGATTCTCGTATTGTTTTGGAAAATATGCGTTTGATAAATCTGGCTTTAAATGTGAACTGAGTTGAATTTCTTCCCCACCTCTAGTAATGAAACACCAGCAAGGATGTTGCCATCCATTGCTCTGGTGGTGGTGGAGAGAGGATTCCAAAGTCAGGTTGCCACAACACAGAGACAGCCCTGATCCATTTCTTCACATAGCTAGCCACACCCAGTGGCAAGTCAATAAGTCAAGGACCCCTGCTGACCACAGTGTCCAGGCAAGTTGGTGTTGCTTGTGTTAAACATGCAGTGGACACGGTGATGTCAGCGGAGCAGTGATTCCGGATTTTAGTCCAAACTTGAAAGGAAATGTCTAAGGTGATGAAACCTATTCCCAAAAATAGGTTCAGTACATTGGATAGCTCTTTGAAATTTTGAACTAACACCAAGAATGGATTCACCTGCCCCACTGATATCAGACCCACAGCTCTCCACTGTTAACATGGCTCCATGCAAGGGATGGGGGAGAAATTTGGTTTGTTTCACATTTTTAATGTGAACCTACCAAATGTCCACTTCTATTTATTTATTTATTATTTGATTTATATCCCGCCCTTCCTCCCAGCAGGAGCCCAGGGCGGCATTTCTCCAAACAATATGTCAACTATAAAGCATAGGCGTCCTCTGAAACTGACAGCTCTCCAAATTTTGTGATGCAGTTCCCCAAACAACAAATGTGCACAAGTTGCACATATAAGGGGACAGTGTGCACAAAAGAGCTTGTATTCATGAAAATAACATGCCAAAATATATTGGGGGAAACTGCTGGCAAAAATGTCTATATTAGGCAACATTGCATTAAAATGTGTGTACTAGGAGATAAGCACACTATAATGCTGATGAATTTTCATGATGACTGTTCAAAAGTTGTCATCATCATCACCACCAACTGATGTGGAATTGTGGCAAGCTGAACCTAAGACTGGAAAAATGAAAAACAGAGAAAAACTGAAATGGTCAGATGTATCCATCCCTATCCCATGCATTACAAGGACCTGCAGAAATGAAATGTACAGACAGCCCTGGCATTTGCCACCTTCTACCTTCTTTGAGGAAGATCTTTATATTTCTCTTTCTCCTACTGATCCTTGACTTCCCATTCTATGATTTTAAGAGAAAATGCTGTTTCACCAGAGAAGACATTTTCTCCTCCTCCTCAAGGACCTTTAGAGAAGTGTTTGCTCTTCTCTTTTTACCTCCCAGAGAAAAGCTTTGATGCCCTGAGACACTTATAAATATTTGCAGGAGGCTTCAAAGAACAAATCCAACCCATAAAGTGCTGCATGGAAGCCCTGGGTTTTAATGACTTCTTGGTCAAGATTACAGCCAGTCTGCAACCGAAGCTCTCTTTTGAACTGTGCTGACACAAGGTGAATGCAAACTACAAATAACTGATTTTAAGACCTCTGCAGAGATACGTTCCTCTGACAATTGACAGAAAGGCTGAAAAATTAGCATTGTGGTAAAGCCTTTATTTGTATAAGATGCCTCTTTGCCAACAAGAATGTCTGTACAAAAGGATTAACCTATTGACAATGACTTTCAAAATTCAAACTCATTGAATAACAAGTACTGCATCTGTTTACCTTTCTAACACCCACAATTCACAATGAAGCAAGCTTTCTTGAAAAGGTCAAAATGCACGAAGAGCTGAATCTCAATAGAAAACACATACACACTGATCGGAAAATGCACAGCCAGGGGAAAGCATTTTAATACGTGAGTAGCAACAGTGGGACTAAATGAACTCTTCAGACAGAATAAAATAGGACTGCAAGGAAATAAAACTCCAGACTGGTTTTCTGCCCCCAAAGGTAGTGGCCACACATTAGAAAAAAGCAAAGATAAACTGTTAATCATTGAGGTTCCCATACGTGGTGACCTGGAGGGCTGCATTTGCATTTGCATAATCTGCACTTTTATTTCCCCCATCATAAAAACTATTTGCATAATATGTATATGACTGGAGTGGAGCGTAGGTCATTGGCTTTGGTGGAGATCCAGATTTTCAAGGTACAAAACCGGTGTCCCTAAGGAGCCCTAGGCAATCGCTAGGGAAAGCAGAAAAACCTCCTTTCTGACCTTTTCAGGGCTGACAGATACTCATAGCATGCATACCTGAGCATAAAATATATATACTCCATTTCAGGAATATATACCCAGGCAATGGTATGGTTTTTTTCAATGAAATGCATATGACAGTTGATCGACCAATAAACAAGGTGCTACATATAAAATAGAGAATCACAGGCTCAACAGAAGCAATGATTAATTATTAAAGGTAATAAGCTAGGAACTAATAATCGGAACGGGTCTGGGAGATATTACAGCATTCAGAAATATTTTGCCTGTTCGGTAATAGATTTATTACACTCTCTCAAGGAAGATACATAAAAGGATCTCTAAGAAGGTAGGCATCACTTTTTTTAAAAAAGAAAAAACAGAAGTGATGATATAATCATTTCTTGCTTGCTATGCACAAACCTTTATAGCAGATGTGGGGAACCTTTGCCCCTCCAGATGTTGTTGGACTACAATTCCCATCATCCCCAGCCAGCTTAGCCAATGGCCAAGGTTGACGGGAGTTGTAGTCCCACAACATCTGGGGACCCAAAGTTGAAGAACACTGCTCTAGTCTAGCTTTCAGGGTTGTATCCAACAAAGTCATTCCATAAGCACAAGACTTCTGCCTGAGCAATGGGATTTCCACTGCCTCTCCTCTTCCCTAGCACCCCCAAAATCTGTTCTTCTTCCCCCCCATACTTGGGAGCAGACTGGTGAGGGTGTAGGGGTGCATGAAGAGAGAAAGTCCAATTGTGCAGACTGATGTCCTGCTGCTACTGGAACAAATCCATTGGATACAACTTTCTATTTCAATCTATCCTGTCTTCCACTATTTTTTCTCTTTTTTGGCCCTAGCACCTGATACCCAGAGATCTCTTCGTATGTATATGGAACATCCATTTGGTTATCATCACAAATACAAATTGTTGCTAGACCTGACCTCCAGGAGCTTGCCTAAACCTGTCATGCCCCATCATCTTCCTGGCAAGGCCAGTTCAGAGCTGCATAAAGCTCAGAGGAGGAAAGCTGTTGCCTCCCCCAAATGAGCCTATAAGTGAAATGATCCTGCATATCTTTGCAAGGTTCTCAATTGCAGAGAGATATTCAATGTGTGTGTACACTTATTTCTAAGGAGATGAATGAGCATTGGTCAAGGTGGAGCCTGCCAGCACTGTGCTACCCCAGTGCTGCCCCCTGCTGCCTGCACGGGCTCATTCTTCACACTTATAGTGTCTGAAAAGAGCTGTGCTTCTTCACACGGCACAAAGTTAAACCACTGAATTCCCTCCCATGTGTAGTAGTGATGGCCACCTGCTTGGATGTCTTTAAAAGAAGATTAGACAATTTCATGGAGGATAAGGCTGTCAATGGCTACTAGCCATGATGGCTGTGCTCTACCTCCACTGTTGGAGGCAGTATACCTCCGAATGCCATTGTTAGAAACCTCAGGAGAGGAGAGTGCTGTTGAGCTCATCTGGCTGGCCGCTATGAGAGCAGGACCTTAGAGTAGAAGTCGCTTTGGTCTGTTCCAGCAGGGCTTCTCTTATGCTCTTATGTCTGCCACCAGTCTATGTAGCAAAAAACTTAGCATACTGAATGTTGGGAATGATTAAGAAAGAGACTGAAAATCAAATGATAAGTAACCCTGTGTCTATGTTTCTCCACTCTAGGTGCACAGCCAAGAAGGGAGGTGGTCTAAATGCTCCCTGCAGAGCACTAAAGAACTCTGGATGGTTTTATGGTTGTTTCAGCCTCTCTTGGTCAGCAATGTCTACAACAACTGGCAGCAGTTCTCCAGAATTGCAGTCATGGAGATGCTGGGGACTGAAAACCTCCTGCATCCAAAAGAGATACGCTCCCACTTGAGCTACAGCCCTTTCTCTCCCGTGTTTGACTTCTTTCATGCCAACTCTGATCCATTTGTGATTTCATGTTAGTATCCAGCATTCACTGGTTCCTTTCTACTTATCTGCGCATGGCGGTGAAACAATTATTTTGAAGATACCTCTATGCACAATACTAACACACAAGAAAATGTGCAATCCTTCCTGATTTACCTGATTATGGAAGTCAAATATGAGTCACAAAGTTTTCAGAACCAGTAGACTTAGAGACAGCAGAATGAGTACCAAAAAGCACACGGATGGAAACAAATGCTATAATATAACAAAAGGCACAGGATGGAAAGTGGAATTACTAAATTGTTTTATTGCAATAGCTATTGCATTCTGTTCAGTGTTGTGAATGGCAATCAAGTTCCTTTTTAATTGCCTAGAATTTTTCTTTTAATGAAGCATGTGGTGTTAACAACACATAGATGCCCCAATTTCAAGGGAAGTGTATATTTATATACATGCTAAATTTGGCATATTCAAGCTGCCTTTAATCTGATGTTCAAAAATACCACACACAGTCTCAAAGATGCTAAGAATCAAAACAGCTAATGATTAGGGAAATGATGTACTTGTAGTAACTCATGTCTGGCCAGGGATGGAATAAGCAGCCTAATTCAATCCAATTTCATTTTTGCTAGTGCTCAGTCATTGATCTGTCCTGTCCTGTTTTGTGTAGTTTCTTTCTTCTTTAAAAAAAACTCATGAAAAATCCATATTAAATTTGTATGCATTTTGTAGGCATTTTGTATAAATGTGCAAAGTGCACATTTTCCAATGTATTTTCCCATACTTACACATTTTGTACATTTTTTTTAAAATCACAAAATGCCTATTTTTGTACATGCTTTTTTTGCACCTAAAAGTGCATCACAAAATTTGGAGCAGCACGTAATCTGACTGGGAGCTGCATTCTTATCCACAAGCAAATTTGGGAACATTCTATCAGGTTGCTCCACTGTGAAAATTCCTACGTATTGGGCCTTTGTCACTTTAGTCAGGAAGGAATTCTTATTTGGCTACTGCTGTTGGCAGTAAGCATAAGTTTCTTGGTTAGGAGAAACTGCATGGATAGGACCACAGTCACATCCACATCATGGGGTCTGAACTGGCGGTGACTAAGGAATGAGACCTTGGATAGCTCAGTGAAGATGTTGACCCAGTGTGTGGCAGCTGTGAAAAAAGACAAATTTAATGCTAGGGACCGTTAAGAAAGGTATTCAAAAGGAAACTGCCGGTATCATAATCAGCCGTTGCATATAGCTATGGTGCAGTTGCATTTGGAATCCTGTGTGTACAGTTCTGGGTGCCTCACCTCAAAAAGGATATTGTAGAGCTGGAAAAGGTTCACAAAAGGGCAACCAAAATGATCAGTGGGATGGAGTGACTCCCTTATGAGGCAAGGTTGCAGCATTTGGGGCTTTTTAGCTTATAGAAAAGGCTAGTCAGAGGTAACATGATAGAAGTATATACAATTGTGTAGAGCATGGAGAAAGTAGATAGAGAAAAGTTTTTTTTTCCTCTCATAACACTAGAACTCATGGACATCCAATGAAGCTTAATGTTGGAAGACTTAGGAAAGACAAAAGAAAGTCCTTCTTCATACAATGCATAGTTACAATATGGAATTTGCTCCCACAAGAGGCAGTGATGGGCCACCAAATTGGACGGCTTCAAAAGAGGAATACACAAATGCATGGAGGAAAAGGCTATCAGTGGCTACTAGCCATGATGGCTATGCTCTGCTTCCATAGGCAGAGGCAGCATGCTTCCAGAAACCAGTTGCTGGAAACTGCCGGAGGAAGAGTGCTCTTTGCACTCAGGTCCTGCGTGCTGGTTTCCCATTTGCAGCTGGTTGGCCACTGTGAGAACAGGATACTGGACTAAATGGGCCATTGGTCTGATCCACCAGGGCTATTCTTACTTTCTTATGTTTATATATTTAAAGTATATTCCCTCTAGTTCTCTCTCCTGGGAACAGTTTTTTGTTAACGGTGCTGGGAATTGTAGTTCTGTGAGGGATAAACTACAGTTCCCAGGATTCATTGGTAGAAGTCATGTGCTTTAAATGTATGGTGTGGATGTGACCCTCACCTATGGCAGCCCAGTTGTGAAACTCCCTCCCCAAAGAGGCTCACCTAATACCCAATCAATTATGTTTTAGGCATCAGGTTAAGAAACTGTTGTTCTCTGAGACATTTTAATGGTTTGTGCTTAAAGCAGCATTGGAATCATGCTATTTTTTTACAGTTTTTACTTTGCCATTTTAATTTGTATTGTATAATTATTGTTTTGCTTTAAACTCCATTATATCTGCCTTGGAAAAAATATGATAAGGGGTGGTGTACCTTAAATGAAATGTTTCAATTGAACCCCATCTTCATTGCAGGTATAATGCTCTTCCTTCTGTATCCATCTGAGCAAGATTCAACACAGATGGAAGAAGGGGTTCTTCTAAAAAGTCACATCTACAGAAGAAAATGTCTCTTGCTGCAGATCACAATGACAGTTATTGAAAGAGATGCTTCATGTAACTTGCAAGTATCTCTCAATTTAACCTCCCTTGTAACATTCCATCCAGCAGAAAATCACTGGCTATCTACTCCACAATTCCAACAAAAAGCCAAACATGTGCCTCTGAGCATATGATAAGTGGTGGCAACACTTGCAGTCAGCCCAAATAACAGATATAAGACATGTGCTGTGCTGATCTTGTTTTAGCAGGGAGGATGCAACAATATTAAGACAGTTGATATAGTTCAGATAGTCACTTTAAATATGCTTGATTTACTTTGCAATTTTAGTGAAGTTTCCTATAGGAAATCATTTCCTTTTGCTTCTGCTTCTGCGCCTGTGAATATGTGAACTACAGCAACACTTTGCAACACTAAAAATCCTCCAAAAACAATTGTGGAATAATGACACTGATTATGCTGCAGAATAGTTTCCAGTGGACATGAGGAGTGTCCTAGGTGTGTTCTATGTTTTTAATTGACCATGCCCACCTTTCCTTAAGTGGAGTAGTTGAAGCATAGCAGGCTGAAAACATGCATCTTGGGCAGGCCAAGTTTCTTTTTTTCAACTGCTAGAGTCATTGCTTAAGTAGCAACATATTGTAATCCGTCTGATTTTACATCAAACTGCAGTTTCAGATTCAACTGTTAATGTGCCCAAAATAGAAATAGAGCATAATGAATGAATGAATGAATCTTTATTTTTACCCCGCCCTTTTCCCAAAACTGGAACTCAGGGCGGCTTACAAATAAAAACTACACATAGGTAAAAAACATGAAAAAATATACAATTAAAATAGAATTAAACTATTCGTAACATTAAAACCATGAAACATACACTTAAGATACTAAGACAATTTAAAACATTACGAATAGGACCATAGAACAATACAACAGCCCTTATGAGGTCCTATCTTAAACATCTTCTAGTCCAAAAGCCTGTCGGAATAAAAAAGCATAACCTCCAGTTTGAAACAAAAAAGGCTGTCTTCACCATCATATGATTGACCAATAAAAAGGCTTTGAAATTAATAAAAGATAAATTTGACACAGATTTCTAGGATGAATAATAAGAGAAATATAACTTTCTAGGTTAGATTCTCTGTAGAAATAGTAGTAACACAGAAAAGAAGCAAAGTAAGAACACCAACAAACATACAAAAGTGTAATTCTCCATCTTTGGAGGTGGCAGGTGTTGCCACAACTCCCCATATGCTCAGAGGCACATGTTACCAATTTTTTCTAAACTAGACAGGAAGTGGATTGGACTGTGAAAGACCAACCCAAATTGTGTTTGTATTTTTACAGATTTGTAGGGCAGTACAGTATCTCAGAGAGATGGTCAGGTCTCCTGCTCCCCTGATGCATTCACTGTAGCTGCTCAATTTCCCTGCTTTTTAAAGTTTGATAGAAATATCTGTGGGATATAGGTACATTCTTAAACCGTAAGGGATTTTGACTATTAGTGAATATGTGTGTGTGTGTGTGTGTGTAACATGCATTTTTAAGCAAACATACTTGGTGACATAACTAGTAATTAAAGCATTTCACAGCTTAGGAGGAATTTTAATTCTTAACAGATGGCTGGATATTGTATTGAGACCCTCCCTATGAAAAAACAAACAGCCCTGAGGCAATATCTATATGTCTTTCATAGCAATTAAAGTCAACACATATTTATTATGGAAATTAAGCAGCTGGATTATATTTTATTATTAAAACAGATTCGGATATTATTTATCGTAATGGTGCTTCTATGTTGTGTTTGGATTCTTTCATCCTTTTTAAAGCATCATTTTACCACACGTCAAATGGCAGGGTGAAATCGAAAACCATTTCAACATATCTGCATCAGCGTCAGTGATTGACAGAACAAGGGACCTTCTTCAGATGAAACTTAACTAACCAGAGCCCTAACTGGAACTTGAGATACGCAATACTCATTTTATGAATTTGTTTGCATTTATGTCCTACCCTTGCTCCAAGGAACTCAGGGTGGTGGTGAGCAGGATTTTCTCTTCTATCCCATTTTGTCAACACAACAACTCTATGAGGTAGGTTGGGCTGACAGAGAGAAGTCACATGCAAGTGATTAAAATCACATGCAAGGAGACATCAGGGTCATACATGCTCACTCTGTGTACATTGTCGCACCCAGTACTGAAGTGGAGGGTGGTCCATTAAAACAAGGGGGACACTGCCCCACCTTGCTCCATCTGCCCTCAGACAGCCCACCTGCCTACCTGCTTTCTTACAACCAGGTGACAGGGTTGCCCAGCCTGTCAGCTTCATCCTCCTTAGTCTCAGGGTTGCCTCTATAGAACTCAGCAGGGAAAATGTTGAGGACAAAGCTTGAATTAGTTGGGTCTGCTTGCCATTGGTTCTGACTCCACCTATGGTCGGGCTTCCTGATTTCCACCCCACCAGTCCCAATGGGCACCAACCACCACTGTAGTACCGGCCTCATCCTCCCATTGTCTCCTAGTTGGAGGAAGCTTTGAAGGGGAAAGCCCATCAAACATGTGTACACTGCCCCTGTGTGCTCAGAGTTGAGGGCTTGCCCGACCATCAGAGAGTGAGGCAATTGCCTCAAGGAGGCACATACTTGGGCCGCAAAGATGTCCAAGAGTGCTTCCTATATTAACCTCCCTGAGTGTTAAGATCAGCAAGGCAGGCCCTGTTAGCTGGGCCACCACCCTGTGTGGTTCAAGAGGTGGTGGCACATGAGAGAGCCTTCTCTTTTTTTTTTTTTTTTTTTTTTTTTTTTTTTCAATAATTTTTATTCAGATTTTCATAAAACATACAAGACAAAATCATAAAACATTCAAAGACAAAAAACAAAATCAAAAATAGTTAAACAAAAAGAAAAAAAGAAAAGAAGAAAAAAAAAAAAAAACAAAAATAAAAAATAAAGAGTAAAATATTGACTTCCCATTTGTCAAAGATCAAATCAGTTATAAGTCTATAATATATAGCAATCCTGTCTCTTAAGTCATATTATAAAATCACTTTCCTCCAGTAGTTATCTTACTTAATCATCAAATCTCATAAACATTACTTTATTCTTTCCACAAAAAGTCAAAGAGGGGTTTCAATTCTTTAAGAAATATATCTATCAATTTTTTTTTTCCAGATAAGCATATCGATTAATCCATCTCATTACTAATTATGATAATCTTATTGTCATAACCATAGTCAAAATAAACATTTCAATTAATCCATCACATCAGAATCTGTTAGGTTCAGTAATTTCAGTAGCCATTGTTCTATTATCTCTATTAGTTCCATTTTCCATCTTCCATCTTCAGTAGTCTTGTTAAGTCCAGTAATTTCAATATCCAATCTTCCATTATCAGTATTCCATAATAATCTTGCTGTCAAAGCCATAGTCATATAATAAGAGTCTGATGGGAATTACCTCTATCCCAAATATTTTCTTGCCATCCATTCTGAATAAGTTGCTGAAATACTGCTGTAAAATCATATCTCTGTTCTTTTTTTCAAAATACACTGGGTCATCTCTTAAAAGTTTTTCCATTGTCACATGGCTGCAGTTAATTCCATAGATTTTCTCTATATTGGGCTCCATCACATCATTCCAGTCCAGAAGATAATCCATGCCATTGATAACTTTATCTCTAGAGTCTTCATTAATTTCTTCAGAGATAACATTGAGTTCCAAACAATAGATTTTATTTCTAAAGTCCATAGACTCCAAATCTTGTTCCTGTTCCACGTTTGTTCCAATCTCCGGGATCTCCTCTCTCACAGGGACCCCTATTCCAGTCTCCAGGGTCTCCTCTCTCACAGGGACCCCTATTCCAATCTCCGGGGTCTCCTCATGAGAGAGCCTTCTCTGTGGTGTCCCCCAGGTTGTAAAACAACCTTCCCTCTAAGGTGCATCTTGTGCCATCACTGAATGCTTTTCAACAGCTAGTCGACATACCTCTTCACCCAAGCCACTGGATAAGAGGATGATTTCCCTCCTATCATAGAACAGAATCATAGAATAGTAGAGTTGGAAGGGGCCTATAAAGCCATCAAGTCCAACACCCTGCTCAATGCAGGAATCCAAATCAAAGCATTCCCGACAGATGGCCTCTTGCTCTTCTGCTCTGTACTGCTGCTCTATTATCTTCTATTTTAAATTTTGGTTGGTTCTATGGTTTTAATTTTATAATTTTAATGAGTCTGTCTTGTTTTTAATTGTGATGTTGTTGTCACCCACCTTGAACCTGTTTGATGAAAGGTGAGATTTTCCTCCTCCTCCGGGCAGTAGGGCAGTGGTAGTAGCCGCTGCATCCACTACCCCTGTATCTTCCTGACCATTCTTCTCTGATGGAGCTCAAGGTTATGTGTACCACATGACCTCTTGTGGAAACCCCCTCAACTAAACTGCTGCCCTTGGGTTCACTGGAGGACACTATTCCATTGTGAGTGCTAAAGTAAGATTCTGACAGTCCAGTCACCTTCTGCTCATGGAAGGGGTGGGCACCATATTGTCCTTTGCCTCAGGCAGCAAAATGTCTTGAGCTTGTGTCCCCCCCACTTTTAGACCTGACCCCAACCCATGGACAGCACCATGAGAAAGATGCACCAGCATGGGACACAATGATAGGACGGGTCAAACGTGGGCAGCCCACTGCCTCTCTCCATTCAGCCTCAGACACTTGGAGAGAAATGTCTGATCAGGGCTACTGTGCCTGGTTCAAAGTCACCAGTAGGGATGGAAGGATCTGTCCATTTTGGTTCTCTGAGTCTAATTTTCCCAGTCTTAAATTCAGTTCTCCACATTTATGTAGCAATTTACAATTTTAAAAAAAATCCTCATGAAAATTCTTCAGCATTTTAATGCAGATTTCGTCTAATAAACATGTAGGCAGTTTGTATGCAGTTTGATTAATATGCACATTTTTGCAAGCATTTTCTTCTAATAGCGTGCATTTTTGTTTGTTATTTTCACAGATATATTCATTTTTCTGCACACTTTCTTTTTTGGTAAACATTATCTGGCTGGAGTACTGCAAAACAAAATTCAAAGGATCTGGTTCTCATATTGTTTCAGAAAGCAGAATTCCCAAATTGTGAATGGGATATCCCCCACCCCCAAGCAAAAAATTCATATTGCTACAGGTACCGGGATGCCATCTTTCAATGGCTTGGTAACAGAACAAGATAATCGGCTGAACAATGGAAGCTAATGAGAGAAGTTCTTCTGATAGCTGGTAATCTCTCCCCAGCTTTCAAAATGCAACACACCCTCTGCCTATTGGGAGGGGGCAGACAATAGTTGGGAGCCAATGTGTAATTTTGGATTTAGAGAGAATCAGATTGTTTTGGAGCTTTGAGTTAACTGAAGCATCCCTAGTATGCAGTAGGTAATTGCAGAATTAGAAGTAGATTCACTAATGGGCAAAAAACCATTGCGGTTGAAGAACGTACCTATTGCCAATAGATATTTCTATCAAACTTTCAAAAGCAGGGAAATTAGGCAGCTATAGTGAATGCACCAGGGAAGCAAGAGACCTGACATCCTCTCTGAGATATTTTACTGCCCTACAAATTTGTCAAAATGCAACCACAATTTGGGTTGGTCTTTCACAGTCCAATCCACTTCCTCTGTAGCTTGGAAGAATTTGGTAACATGTGCCTCTGAGCATATGGGGAGTGGTGGCAACAGCTGCAATCAGCCCAAATAACAGAAACAAGACATGTGCTGTGCTGATCTTGTTTTAGCAGGGAGGAAGCAACTATATTAAAAAAGTTGATATTGTTCAGATAGTCACTTTAAATGTTTGATTTACTTTGCAATTTTAGTGAAGTTTCCTATAATAACTCATTTCCTTTTGCTCACTTTCATGGGGAGGAGGAAGGGGAGGGGAGGGGAGAGGAGAGGAGAGGGAAGGAGGAAGCGAGGGAGGGGAGAGGGGAGCAGATGGAGGGGATTGGAATGGGAGGGGGAGGGGTGAAGGAAGGGGGAGGAAAGGGGCAAAAGGAAGGTGATAGGAGGGAGGAGGAGGGGAGGGCGGGCTTGATCATTTGCATGCTTATTGAGTTCTATGGGATTTCCTCCCGTGCAATCATGCTTAAAGTAAGTAAAATGGATCATGGGGGAGGAGGAGGGGAAGGAAGAGGGGAGGAGAAGGAGGAGAAGGAGAAGGAGGGGAATGGAAGGGGAGGGGGGAGGGGCAAAGGAAGGGGAAGAGAAGGGGCAAGAGGGAGAGGATAGGAGGGAAGAGGAGGGGAGGGCAGGTTTGATTATTTGCATGCTTTTTGAGTTCGGTGGAATTTACTCCTGTGCAATCATGCTTAAGATAGGTGAAACTGACCTGGGGGAGGGGCAGGGAGGGAAGGAGAATGGGTAGGTTGCTCTGGGCAGAGGGGAAGCCCCTTTGCTTTCCAAAAGGAAAACATTGTGAACAATATAATTTTTCAGCATTTCCCACACATTTTTCTCCTACAGCAGACATGTAGTCTCCCACCCAAATTTAAACCAAAGCTGCCCCTGGCCACATCCACAACAGTCCTTTATTTCACTTTAGACAGTCCTGACTTCCCCCAAAGGACCCTGGGAAGTGTAGTTAGTGAAGGGTACTGAGAGTTGCTAGAAAATGCCCTATTTCCCTCACAGAGCTACAATCCCCATAAGAGGGGCTAACTGTTAAACGACTCTGGCCCCTGGAGCTCTGTCAGGGGAATAGGAATCTCCTATAAGCACCCTTCACAAACAACACTTCCCAGGATTCTTTGGGGGAAGCCATGACTGTCTCACGTGAAATAAAGGTGTGGTGTGGGTGTGGCCCCCTGATTAGGCAAGCCAAGCAGCTGTGACTCTGGCTTTTAGAGCACTGACAGTTGGTTTTTACTGAGCATGCCCAGGCTTATCATTGACTTCAATGCTAAATTTCTTAAATTAATTAAAAATTGGCCAGGCATTTTTTTTAAAAAAAATTAAACTGCAGAAGATGAAGGGCAGAGTATGGGGCAAGGTCAGGAATAGGATTACAGGCACTCTGTGAACATGACTGCTTTTTAATTAATTTCAACAGATTATGATAACTGACAGAAAAAAGTCCGAAAGGGGTCTGATTTTTTCCTCTCTCTCTTTACACTTTGAACTCTCAATTGTCTCTGACTGTTTTGTGTATTGCCATGAAAATTTAGATAGTTGTTAAGCAAATGTTTCTGAGTTCAGGACTATACATTTTGTAAGGTTTTGTTTTGAAATGAATTTATGGGAAACATCAGAATGGCATGGGGGAGTGTTTTCCATTTAACATTGCGGAATGCAAAAAATCCATGCTAGCTATAGTATACAGCCACTCTCGTGGCTTCATCATCATCATCATCATCATCATCATCATCATGTCCCCTGGGTGCCTGCCCTTCTTCATACTAGGGTCATTATATCAGTGTAAAACTCAAATGAAAAGAAGTTTTTGTTTCTCTGAGGCCAGCTATATTTGAAACCAAAACACATGCAATAAAAGGATCACAGGGAGCTGCCTTATAGTGACTTGAGCTATGGGTCAGTCTCAGTCTATATTATCTACACCAGGGGTCACCAATCTTTTTGAACCAGTGGGCACATTTCAAACTTTGAGACAGTGCTGCGAGTAGTCACAACATGGCTGCCATGGGGTTGTGGCATAACACAAAATTATAAAGAATACAGTCATTGCTGCTACTCTCTACTCCCTCTCCCTGTCCAACAACCTCTTGTCTACCATGGGAAGTCAGCTATGTCCTACTGGTCCCAACTGTGGAGATTACAGCTGTTAAAGCCACAGGAACCCTGCTTTCTCCAATGCCAATCTTCAACCAAAACCTAGGTTCCCCTCCTGTACCCACTGTACTCACTCATTGGCTAAAATCACTAACAGGCTGAAGCAGCAAGGATGATTCATTTCACTGACGTTGCTTAGAAGAGAGCCTGCACATCATGCTTCAAAACTTTCTTTCCAGGAGGGCTAGAGACTTACTTTTAAAAAATAAAAGCTCAAAGTCTCGGATGCCAAAGAAGTCTAATTGAGCCTAGCACTGTCCTCACTGACTTATTTCCCCTCTTTACATTTCATAGGAATTATCTATACAGTCTAGATCTGCTATTATATTTCTTCTTCTGACTTTCCTTTTTTCTGATCTTTGCAAACTGTTGGAGCAGGGGAAGCTGACATGGTGCTCTCCAGGTGTTTTGGACTACAACCCCCATTACACCTGGCCATTGGCACTTGGACTCATGGGAGCTGTAGGCCAAAACCTCTGGAGGGTACCACATTGGCTATCCTGGGTTGAAGAGTGGGATAAAAATGTTTTAAATAAACACAAACATCTGTAGATACGTAGCCTCCTCCATCCCTCCCTACCATCATGGTATGTTACAGCTTTGTTTTCAGCGCCATTTCCCTCACCCTATTTAGCAAACATAGGAATCTGCCTTATACCGAATCAGACCATTGGTCCATCTTGCTCAATATTGTCTACACTGACTGGCAGCAGCTCTCCAGGATCTCAGGGCATGTTTTTTCCCAGGCCTGCCTGGATATTCTGGGGATGGAACCTGGGACCTTCTGCATGCACTGCAGATGCTCTACCACTCAAATACAGCCCTTTCCCTTTAATATAATCCATGAGCAACTTTTGCACAGGAAAATGAGATTCTCCTGAATGCAGCAGTGCTTTTTCATGGAAAACTCGCTGTGCCCCCTCTTGCTCTCACACACAAACACAAAATATTGAAGAAAGCCCCATATTTAATCAGATCTTCACAGAATATAAAATAAAAAAGAAGGCCCAGGTTGCAAGCCACAAGCAATTCAAAACAGGATGCCAGAGCTTAAATAAGCATATTCTCATTGGGACTAACCTACTTTAAAAACAGGCACAGAAGAGAAATATTGCACTCCCCCTGCTACACCTGTGGTTTCCTATCCCTGTGTGCCTTTTTAAAACTTTCAAGAAGGATGGATAGCAGAAGGTCATATGTAGCATCAACACAGTAGTCATGGTTGTAGGAAGAGCTGTTTTCTTGAATAGTTTTGAAAAAACAACACAAACACTCTTCCTACATATTCTGGAAACAGCATACAATTCACATGATTATAAACCCAAATACTCTAGTTTTTCAGAGATTAAACTGTTAACACTGTGTTATGAAAAATCTTTCTATCTGTCTATCTCTCTCCGTGTGTCTGCATTTTTTTAAAAAAAGATTATTATTGTTATATCCCACCTTTCTTTCAAGGATCTCAAGGTGGCATACATGGTTCTCTCCCCACAAGAGTCTGGTGGTTAGGCTGAGAGCCAGTGACTGGTCCACCGTCACCCAGTAAACCTCATCGCTGAGCGAGTCCCCAGGTCCTAGGTCCAACACTCTAGCCCAAGGGTAAGGAACTTGTGGCTTTCCAGAAATTCCTGAACTACAACTCCCATCATCCCTGGCCATGCTGGCTGGGGCTAGTAGGAGTGGAAGTCCACTAGCATCTGGAGAGCCACAGATTCCCTATCCCACCCTAATGACTGCACAAGCTCTCACAATAACATATTATTCACTAATAGGCAAAGAACCTTGTGGTTCAAGAATATACCTATACCTAATCCCAAATTGTGTTTGCATTTTTACAAATGTGTATGGTAGTACAATATCTGAGAGAGGAGGCCAGGTTTCCTGCTCCCCTGGTGCATTCACTATAGCTGCCCAATTTCCCTGCTTTTTAAAGTTTGATAGAAATATCTGTGAGCTATAGGTATGTTCTTAAACCACAAGGTTTTTTGCCTATGAGTGAATATATAGATAGTAAACTGAATCCAATTACGTTCTACTCAGAGTAAACCCCTTAAAAGTAATGATCCAAAGTTAGTAATGTTTATTAATTTCAATGGGTCTACTCTGAGCATAACTAACTTAGGAAGCTGTCTTATACTGAATCAGACCATTGGTCCATCATGCTCAGTATTGTCTATACTGACTGCAGCTGCTTCCCAGGGTTTAAGGCAGGAGTCTCTCTTAGCCCTACTTGGAGGTGCCTGGGGATTGAACCCCTTCATGCAAGGCAGATGCTCTACCACTGAGCTGAATCCCTAGAGAGCTGTTGCCAGTCAGTGTAGACAGTACTGAGCAAGATGGATCAATGGTTTGACTCAATATAAGACAGCTTCTGGTGTTCCTATGTTCTTATTTATCCGGCAAGAAACATAGGATACAACCTGTGTGTGTGTGTGTTTATTCTCTTTAGTTATACAAGTTTTAATTTGTTATTGCCTTGTATTTCATTAGGTTTGTTTGCTGTTTTGAATTGTGTTTGCACACTATGTCTGAATTTATTTTCATTCGCACTTTTGCAAACCCACCCTGAAACCTTCTAATGAAGGGCAGTGAACAAACATTTTAAAATAATAAATAAATAAATACCTAAAGCTATTATGAGAGGGGTGGAAAAGAAAATGGGCTCTTGGCTGGAAGGCTGCCCCATAAATTGAATTCTAGAACAGCACAGTGGAGAAAGAGGGTGGAGGTTTATTTACAACTGAGAAAAAGAGGATCTCTGAGAAGTTTTTGCAAATTATCGTTCTGAACTGCATACAACGGAGAAACCCAAAGCTGTGAGTATATATGACTTTTTAAAATACAGACGTATGTGCATTCTTCTCTGAAGTGTGTATGTATAATCTTGTTAAGAAAGTTACAAGCAGGGAAATTCTACATCAGCCGTCCATAGCCTGGTGTCCTCCAGGTGCTGTTAGATTCCAACTCCAATCAGCCCCATGAAGGGTGGACGATATTTGTTGGAAGTGGGGGCAAGACTGTTTGGGTTCTTTGGTTTATATTCCAGAAGCATGACATAGCTGGGGGTCCTCCAGCTGGCTAGGCTTGCTTACCTTTACCTGTGTTCTTCTCTACCTAACTTCCTTCTGTTGTAAACTGATATGCTCAGGGAAGCTGACTTGCCCCACCTTCCCTATTTTTATTTATTTTTTTATTTTTTCTGCGACTGTCTGAGGAGCGAGGAGAAAACTCTGTCTTTGTTCTCTCTCCTGAGCCATGAGGACAATACCCAACAACTTAATTAATTACAAGTAGGGATGCCTTTCCTATTTACTATGTATTTCTATAAATAAAGAAGCTTTTCTAATTTTACTAAATCTTAAGTCTCAGTGATCTAAATGCAGGATAACAGCCTTCTTCTTAGGTAAATATGAGAGCCAGTGTGGTGTAGTGGTTAAGGTGTTGGACTACGACCTGGGAGACCAGGGTTTGAATCCCCACACAGCCATGGAGCTCACTGGGTGACCTTGGACCAGTCACTGCCTCTCAGCCTCAGAGGGAGGCAATGGTAAACCCCCTCTGAATACCGCTTACCATGAAAACCCTGTTCATAGGGTCGCCATAAGTCGGGATCGACTTAAAGGCAGTCCATTTTCCATTTTCTTAGGTAAATACACACACTGGCACACACAGCTCAGACCACTGAGTTACTCTGCATATCCATAACAATATTCAGGGATGAAAGGAGTGGTTGCCCAAATCATCTAGAGGGCACCAGGTTGTGGAAGGCTGTTCTAGATGTAATTTCAAAAACAACAAGAAACACAGAAGCAATGGCTTTTCTTCATAGAATTCTCTTTGAAAGGTGTATTCTAGTGGCATGAACGGAGGCCAGAATAGTCATTATCTTCTGGGTAGAACCATTCTGGGTAGAATTATATTCTGGGTAGGATCATTCTGTCTAATTGAATTACTTAACTAGGATGCAAATATATTCATATTTTGTTCAGACAGACAGATGTAACATTAAGCATGCTGGATGGGGCTGATAGCAGTTGGAGTCTGACAACATCTGGAGGGCCGTTTCTTTGGTATATAAAGTTCACTGCAGGCTATGCAATCCAGTTGAGCCTACTTTCCGTTCTGTTGGGTTACTTAGAGAAACAGAGTATCCCAAGGAGGTAATGTAAATGTATTGCTCTTCTGTTCAATTCCAGACAAATTTCAACTGGGTTCATTGTAGAAATGGCTCCCAGTACCCAAGAAAGGTTTAAGAAAGTATGGGAATGTCTTGTACTGGAAAATGTATTGCCCAGCCTTAAAAACATAAATACATAAGAAGAGGCTGCTGGGTCAGGCCAATGGCCTATCTAGTCCAACATTCTGCTTCACAGGGGGCAACCAGATGCCTGTGGGAATCCTGCAAGCAGGACCTGAGCAGAAGAGGACTTTCCTCTCCTGCAGTTTCCAGCAACAGGTATTCTGAAGCACACTGCCTCCGATTGGGGAGGCAGATCATAGCCATCATGGCCAGTAGCCACTGATAGCCAGGGCCAGCTCCAGTCTGCCCAGGGTCCTGGCACATGCACGCACACCCCACCTACCTACCTTTCCCTTGGTGAATGCTTCCCACTCTGTGCGTGCGTACCTACCATCAACCAAGATGACGGCAGGGGCATCAGCCCCTTAGGGAAACCTTGGCCCCCATCTTGGTTGATTGGAGGCTTGCACCCACAGCTCAACCAGCATTTACATCAAGGAAGAGATAGGTGGGTCATGCAGGTGGATGTTGCGGGCCTGCACAGCAGTGTGTGTGTGTGTGTGGGGGGGGTTCCTGGGAGCTCACTCTCATGATCTGTGGCAGGGTAAGTAGCCGACACTGCAGCAGATTGTGGAAGGAAGTGCTACCCACCCAGCCACCCTAAGGAGGAGCCCTTCAGGGGCCCCTTGGGAGCCAGGGCCCGACCTGGCTGCCCTCTGGCACCGGCCCTGCTGATAGCCTTATTCTCCATGAATCTGTCTACTCTTTTAAATCCCTCCAAGTTGGTGGCCAGCACTGCCTCCTCTGGGAGCGAGTTCCATAACTTAACTGTGTGCTACATGAAGTACTTTCTTTTACCTCTCCTGAATCTTGCAGCAGTCAGCTTCATCGGATGCCCACGAGTTCTAGTGTTATGAGAGAAGAAGAAAAACTTTTCTCTATCCACTCTTGGTTGCCCTCTTTTTGAACCTAAAATATATATTGCAATTTTTTTAAAAAAAATGTGTGCTATACTTTCAGTGACTTTGATCCCTGGTGGCTCTGGAAAGAGAATACATTAGTGAAAACTGGTGGTTATATTTTAAATGAGTGTTTAATTGCAACCCATAGCCCTCCAGCTGTTGCTCTATAGATAATCCCCAACCATTGGCCATGCTGGCTGAGGCTGACTATGGGAGTCTAAGAAGATCTGGAGTGTTTCCCAGCTGTGGGTCAATGTAATGTTGTTGAGTGAATTGCCGTTTTCTACTTGAAAAATCTTGGAAGGAAATATTTAACAGCAAAACCAATGCTGTTGATCAGTATAGGTAACAGACCCACCTTTTGTAAAATGTTCAAATATTGTCAAGTATGAGGCTACAGGGATACACTGCCTTGATTGCCTGTCTTCACTCAATGCACATCCATAAAGTTATGAAACCTCATTCCCTTCTCAGTCTGCAGTGGTTAAAACGTATAAGAGGCAAGAAGAGAGAGAAGAGAAACTCATTACAAGTGGGAAACACAACACAGCAATGGAAATAAGGATGGCTGGAGGGAGAAGATACTGTGAGCTAGCCAGGGCTTTCGACTGTCAGAGGAGAAAAAAAGCCTACACTGAAACCTTTATTATTGTCAGGGCAGCACTTGCGATTTCCTATGGATGGGAAAAAAAAAACTAACGTTGAACTGCTGGATACACATGAAGAAAGTAAAATAATGTTATTTCCTTTCTAATTAGTTTTTTTCCAGCAAGGGGGGAAATGGAGCCACTCTTTCACAGAGCTTGGAAAAGTTACTTTTTTGAACTACAACTCCCATCAGCCCAATCCAGTGGCCATGCTGGCTGGGGCTGATGGGAGCTGTAGTTCAAAAAAGTAACTTTTCCAAGCTCTGCTCTTTCAGGGCTGGGCACCCTTTTTCAGACCAAGGGCTACATTCCTTTCTGGGCAATCATCTGGGGGTTGCAAAAGTGGGTGGAGTAAATCAATGTAAATGTTACGTTTGTACAGTAGACTAGTTTCTGCACCCATTTGCATGCTGTCTCTAATTCTCCATCCAGGAAACATTCCAACCAGGCAAGGAAGGAGTGGAGCAAGACTAGTGAGAGGTGTGGCCTGGGAAGAGAGGGTGTGACTGGGGAAGGGGTGTGGCCTGGATAGAGTCAGAGGACCAGATAAAGATGCCGGGGGGTTACATTTGGCCCATGGGCCTGAGGTTCCTTGCAAACATAAAAATCTGCTTTATACTGAGTCAGAACATTGGCCCATCTAGCTCAGTCTTGTCTACACTGGCTGGAAGCAGCTCTCCAGGATTTCAGGCAGGGTTGTCTCTCTCTGTCCTACTTGGAGATGCTGTGGATTGAACCTGGGACGTTCTGTGTGCAAAGGGGTTGCTCTACCACTGAGCCTCTGCCTGATTTGATGTTTGCTCTTAAGAGTTGCAGTTATATGACACCTTGATTATTTGCAGTTTAGACACAATATACAGAGAAGAACTCTACACATCCGCAAGTTGGGTGCGGTGGAGATATCTGTAACAATGAGGCTGTATTATCCAGGAATGCTGCCAACTTCATTGGAATATGCATTCCGGATATGTTCCTCTGGAAGTATTAAAGACAAGCTGGAAGAAAAGTGCAAATCATATGATTGCTTTTTTATTGCTTTACAAAATCTTTCATCTATATATTAGCTTTGTGTGGGGTGGGAGAAGACATTTCCCTTTTCATTGCTTTAACTAAATCTGAGCTTTATGCAAATAAACATCTGCTCTTTAAAACAATGGTGGATAAATACCCCATGTTTCCCAAGAAACAATGAAGCATACAAGGATATTGGGATATAATTTTGGTTTTGAATTATTTGCTCTGAGCAGCATCAAAGGTCTAATAGTGATTAATTTTATTACTGTTCCCCTGTCAATAAACATATTTCTTCAGAGGATGAGGCCTATCAATGCATCCTAAGCACATGCTCTGAGCATCATGCTGAAACTAACTGTTGTAGATTTCAGAAGTACAATGAGAAAGAAAGGAGCCATAGCTCAGAGTCAGAGCACATATAGTACTTTGCATTTTGGAGGTCCTAGGTTCAATCTTTGGTCTCTCCAGGTAGGTCTGTAAAATATCCCTGCCTGAAATCTTGGGGACTTTCTGGTCCATAAGGATAGAAAGATCAGTCTGTTTCTTGTGCATGTCACTTTTGCTTGTGTTCATAAGTTCAGTCTATCCTGTTTGTGTATTATTCTGCAATTTCCATGAAAGAGACAAACAAAAAATTGCATTTTATGTATTTTCAGAAAAAAAAACATGTAGTATGCATTTTATCCTCAGCCATCTTCTTGTCTTCCCCCTCTGATGGAGGGGGGCTGCTAACTGACAGCCTGGGCATGGAGAGTATGGGGACACCTGGCTGGGAACCATCTGATGGGCCAAGTTGTGGTGTCTGGAGTTGTGGGTGCAGAGCTGTCAAGGACATGGCCCCTGTGACGTTCCCACCTTTGGCTCCACCTGTCAGGTTCCCACCTGCTTGTGGCTACCGCCTTTCACTAGGCACCACCTCAGGACACTACCAGTCAGGATCGTCGTTTTTATTTTTTCTCACTCCGCTCTAGCACAGATCTCACAAGATCCCACTGCTAAGCAACACCACCAGCCACTCTCTGTAAACAATACGCTAGAGACTTTGCCTCAGTCTCTCTATAGCTTGTTACTTTGTGTCTGGGTGCCCTTGCTGTCCACAACCCCCTTGTATCTTTGTCTATAAAGCATACAATCCTGGGTTGCTCTGGATACTTGATGTTGTTACAATATCTCCCTTCACCACTGCCACCATATGATACAGTTTCCCTTCAGCCTTGGTAATTACCCTGCCCTCCCTTCTGCTCTGTGTATTCCCAGCCAAGGGTAAGGCTTTTGGTAAACCAAGAAAAGTATTTATTTGATAACACCAGGAAATAACAAGATTACTTTAGGAATGTTTAACAAGCGTATGGTTTCATATAGTGTCACTCTTTATGTTTCTGGTCATATATATATACTGTCTAAATATCAGCCAAATATAATCCAACCCTCCCTCAGAACTCTGCCAACCAACCCACCCAAATAACTCTCCACTAACGACTCTCCAACAACTCTCACCAACTGACCTCCCATTTATACCTTCAGCCATTCAAACACTCAGCCAATCATCATCCAACATTCTCCAGCATTCTAACCCATGCTGTCCCCCTCTTACTCAATTCACTTACCATATATCCCTATATAAACCCGCACTTACCATATTTACAGTTTTTAACATATATGGACATCACAGCCCCTCCCCAAGTTGTTTCTCCCAGTCCAAGTCCTCATCCTCTGCCTCGCTTCTATTTGTCCACCCCCTCCCGGCAGGGCTCACAACAAAACCCATGCCTGAAATGCTTATTTAGAGTAATGTATATTAACAGCGAGAGCCAGTGTGGTGTAGTGGTTAAGGTGTTGGACTACAACCTGGGAGACCAGGGTTCAAATCCCCACATAACCATGAAGCTCACTGGGTGACCTTGGGCCAGTCACTGACTCTCAGCCTCATGAAAACCCTATTCATAGGGTCATCATAAGTCGGAATCGACTTAGAGGCAGTACGTTTACATTTTATATTAACAGCATAAATATTTTGTTCTCCACCCCATGTTACAATGGGGATGAATGAGATATCCCCAAATAGTTTGCCTCGTTCCACCTCTGTAACTGGAGGCAGCGAGCATTTAGAGTGGACTCGCTGATGGTGGCCAGATGGAGATTCTAGGTGAAAGACTTCCGTGGCCAAATCCATCAGTTCAAATGCCCCCTCTAATTCATTAGTTTCCTATTTGTCCCAGTGTTTTTAGTCTTTCTCGATTAGTTCAGAGAGTGGCTTAAAGTAAAACATTCTAAAAATATATAAAAAAATAACTTTAAAAGCAGCAGCAGGATCTCAATGTAAACAAAGACAGCTTCAGGGTAAAATAAATCAGTGGCTCTCGATACCATCGGCCATGGTAACCTTCTGGGAAAACTGGCTGAGTTGGGAGGGACTGCATGGCAGTGGCTCTGCTCCTACTTGGCGGGTCAGCTCCAGAAGGTGGTGCTTGGGAAACATTGCTTGGCCCTGTGGACTCTCCAGTATGGGGATCCACAGGGGTCAGTTTTGTCCCCCGTGCTGTTCAACATCTACATGAAACCGTTGGGTGTAGTCATCCCACTGGCCCACTTTACCTAAAGAGTCGCCTCCACTCGCACCAGGGGCTCCGGCTTACAAGATCGTCCTTGAATTGTTCACTTCTTATTCCCCCAACAAAAGCAGCGAGATTGAGGAGGACACGGTCCAGAGCTTTTTTCAGTGGTGGCTCCCTCACTTTGGAATTCTTTGCTAACTGACCTCCGTCAGGCCCCTTCCTTGTTATGTTTTCGTTGGGCCTTGAAAATCTGGCTCTTTAACCAGGCTTCGGAAGGGGGTTAGGGTGGCAGAGAGTAGTTCCGTGGGGGTTTATTGAGTTTTTAAATTTTATACTGTTTGCTTTTTGTTATTGTTGGAATTTTAAGGTTTTAATGTGAATTATATGTTTTTATGTTGTACGTCACCCAGAGTGGCTGGTAAACCAGCCAGATGGGGGACTAATAAATTTAATAAATAAATAAATAAATTACACAGCTTGGGACCACAATACCTGATGGAATGCCTCTCCCGACACAAACCCACTCGTACACTACGGTCAGCATTAAAGGTCCTCCTCCGGGTACCTACTCCAAGGGATGGCAACAAGGGAGAGGGCCTTCTCAGTGGTGGCCCCCAAATTATGGAATGATCTTCCTGATGAGGTGCGCCTGGCAGCAACACTGTTATCTTTTTGCACCAGGTCAAGACTTTCCTCTTCTCCCAGGCATTTTTAACAGCATTTGAATAGCACATTTTTAACTTGCCCATTGGTTTTTATGGGTTTTAATTTGGTATGGTTTTAAATTTGTATACTTGTTTTTAATGTTTTTAACTGTTGTAAACCACCCAGAGAGTTTCGGCTATAAGGTGGTATATAAATGCAATAAATAAATAAATAAATCCAAATGCACATATTTCTAAATGCATTTAATCTAGGGATGGAAAGTTTTGTCACTTTTGTTTTTCTTAGTTTCTAATTTTTGCAATCTGAAATTAAATACTCCACATTCCTGCAGAAATTTGCTATTTGTTTCCTTAAAAACCCTCATGACAATTCTCCAGCATTTTAGTATGAATTTCTCCTAATAAACATTTCTGTAGACAGTTTCGATCAATGTACACATTTTTCCAGCAATAGTTCATCATATAATGCATTTTGTATATTACTTTCACTCATTTATTCATTTTTATGCACACCTTCCCCTAACATATGCATTTTTGTAAACTTTGGTTGGCATGACACAATTCAAATAAGTGCAAATTTTGAAGGATGGCTGTATTTTGGGAAAGTATGTATTTGATAGATTCTGCTTGAAATGTGAACTAAATTGAATTTCTTGCCCATTCCTAATTTAATTCCAAACAATGCATTTGTAATGCTTTTTTTGAGCCAAGAACTGAATCACAAAATTCAAAGTAGAAAATCCAAAAAATAATTATGTTCTAGTCCATGGGTGAACTAGGTCAGTATGCTTAAAAATGAGAACAAAACAAAATTATCCTCCATCCCTACCACAATTATAAGCACAATCTTACTGAAAAACTGAACTGTTAGTACCACTGCAGTCCTTAACACATTTACTGTCTCCAATTTACTGTAAAGTTTGCTGTGGCCCTCTGTGGTTTGCCGGTCAATTTGCCAAGACTGTTGCTACTATGCGAGTTGTCTTCGTTTTGGTGTGGGGTGGCACTGGAACAAGAGATAAGAATCTCTGGGCTTGAAAACTGCCAAGTTGTTTTTAATCTTGACAAACCTTTTTCATCATACTTTTTAGATTGAAAATTGAGATTAAAGCACCCATCGGCACTATAAATTTAAAGCAGTATCATGCCACTTTAAACAGTTATGTCTTCTCCCAAAGCAACCTGGGAATTGTGAAGAATGCTGAGGGTTGTTGTTATTGTTATGTGCCTTCAAGGCAACTATGGCTTATGGCGACCCTATGAATCAGCCATCTCCAATAGCATCTGTTATAAGCCACCCTGTCCAGATCTTGTAAGTTCAGGTCTGTGGCTTCCTTTATGGAATCAATCCATCTCTTGTTTGGCCTTCCCCTTTTTCTACTCCCTTCCATTTTTCCCATCATTATTGTCTTTTCTAGTGAATCATGTCTTCTCATGATGTGTCTAAAGTATGATCACCTCAGTTGTTAGGAGACCCTTATTCCCCTCACAGAGTTACAATTCCCAGAGTGGTTTAACAAGCAATTTGTCTTCCCAGAGAACTTTGGAAATTGTAGTTTGGTGAAGAGAACAGGGAGCTCCTAACACTCAGCACCCTTAACAAACTACCATTCCAAGGATCCTTTGGGGAAGCCATGGCTCTTTAATAATACTGCTTTAAAAGTACAGCGCAGATGGGACCCAACTCAACAAAAATGGATGTTTCAGGTGCATTGGACTCTAAAGAGCCTTAATAGGAAGGATTTTGCTAGTTCTGATAGATATTGGTGATGTAAAGCTGAAAACGCTTCTTTGAGGCATACGTTCTCGGAATGTGCTGCAGTTTCTTCTTTCTGATCAGAAATTTTTGTTTGCATTCACTTTGCTTTGGAGAAATCCTTAATATTTATGGATGTTCACACACTTAAACTATGTCCCTATACTGTGGAGACTAACAGAGAGACAAAAAGAGCCAGTGTGGTGTAGTGGTTAGAGTGAGAGACCAGAGTTCAACTTTGGACATGAAGTTCACTTGGCGACCTTGGGCCGGCCACTGTCTCTCAGTTTAATCTAACTCACAGGTTTGTTGTGAGGATAAAATTGGGAGGGGGAGAACAATGTTTGTACAGCATCTTGAACTCCTTGGAAGAAAGGTAGGATATATATGTAATAAAAAATAAATAAAATAAACAAAAGTGCATTTGCGAGCCTTAAGACACTTACACTTCAAGGCTGGAAGGAAAAACCCTCACCATCTACTAAGTAGTCTGATGATCTCACTGCCCTTTCTACGCTTGGCCTAAAATCACCATTTTTGTTTAAGAAACCTACTTGGTCATATCTATATCATAATCTATATATTTAAATTAGTATTGAGGGAATAGTCTTATTGTTAATGTTAACTCCCAATTATTATCCTTCTCCTTCATAATAATAATAATAATAATAATAATAATAATAATAATAATAATAATAATAAGGATCTTTAGTTTTGAGGAGCCCTAATCTTTACAAATATTTTTCATCATACATTTGCCAAGGTGATTGTATTGGCGTAACTCAGCTGATCACAGCATTTTATATATTTATTTATTTATTAAAATATTTTGATGTTAAAGTTGTAACTTCAATGTTAGGTAAAGTTGCAGAACTGTTAGTGAAAAATCAGTGAGATTTATTATCCTTTACATTAATTTATTTGTTATATAATGAGAACAGCTGACCTCATTGGGTGGCAATGCAAGATGGGTGTGAAGTGACAGATTAATTTGACTACTGGAAGTTTCACTGTAAGCTAATTACATGTGGTAATTTAGTCTGGAGGAAGACCAACTTGAAAGTGAATCCAATTTAACGGTGGGGAGATTGTTATAAGAAACATCTCATTGTGAACTCAGAAGGCCCTTAAAGTGCTAATTTTTCACTTCAATAACCAGATTGCTTTAGCTAGGATTTGAAAATTGCTTAATATTCACAGAGTATTACTGGCACTAAGGGGAAACAAAGCAAGAGAGAGGGGACTTTTTAAATTCCACTTTTATGTGGGCTATTAGAATGGCTGAGAGGAATTAGTAATCTGCATTTTAGAAATTTCACACTGCTTGCATACCAAACTTAGTAGGATGAGTGATAACAGTAAATAAATTATATGTAATATGTCTTGATGGGCAGACCTCATCTATCATGCATAATTTTTGAAAGAGTCCTATTAAATTGGATTAATTTGGAGAATGTCCATTGGACACTTGGAATTAATTCAGTTTTATATATGAACTAATTTCAAATCAGAGAGGCTTCCAGGCTTTGGGGAATACCCACAACTAGAATGGTTGCATTTTTGGTCTGGGGGATGGATGGGTGCATGAAACTTTGTGTCAGCCCCCCCTTCCCCATTTGCTCTTTTGGATATATCTCAATTAATATGAAAGCACAAGAATTCAGTCTTTCCTCATGCCATGATTTCTCTATTTCATCAAGAGCAAAGATAACTCTGATGCTATTATCTTAAAATTTAGATGCGTCTAGCTAGACAGTCTTTAGCTCAGTGATGGAGATCATAGGATGGCCAAAAGGGGAAGGTCCATGGCTCAGTAGTAGAGCATCTACCTTGCATGCAGAAGGTCTCAGATTTAATCCCAGGTACAGAGCTTGGAAGTAACTAGTTACAAGTAACGAATTACTTGTAATTCATTACTTTTTTGAGTAACGAGTGGGTAATTCCTTTACATTTCGATTGTAATAGAACTAGGAGTAATTTTACTACTTTTGTGGAGTAATTGTAATGTTTCCAGAATTACTTTTGGGCATTACTTTGTGGGGGAGCAGGGGAAGTCTTCTGCTCCTGTGATTTGTGGATGAAAATCATGTGCCTCAAACTGGGCTTCTGTGCAGTGTCGCTCTTTCCTCATGCTCTGTGGATGGGAAGGAGGAGGAGAGTGAGACGGGGTGGAGTGGAGAAAACAATTATTTTAAAAAATGGATAGTGGTGGTGAAGAATGGAGTGGAGGGGGAAAGGATCTGGAGGTCAAGAACATGGGTAAGGAGGAGAAGGAGGCAGCAGCAGAATGGAGATAAAGAACTGTGGAGGTGAAAGATGACAATGTGTGTGTGTGTGTGTGTGTGTGTGTGTGTGTGTGTGTGTGTGTGAGAGAGAGAGAGAGAGAGAGAGAGAGAGAGAGAGAGAGAGAGAGAGAGAGGATACTGTGTTTGCACTTGGCACACAAAGTGACCTCCACCACCCTTTCTGGCTACTGTGCTGCATTTGCAGTATTTTAACTCTTTTGCATCTCAGGGGAAAATGTTTGCTTGAGTGAGTGTCCCTTAGTTGGTTGCAGGGCAGATTTGGGAGGTGGTTAAGTGAGAGAGATTATGCTTGCTGGCTGAGGGGGATTGCACTTGGTTTGACATGCAAACATCTGAGTAGTGGCCTCAGCATCCCTCCCCACCACCCTTACCAGCGGAGAGACCACCATTGCTATCTTATGAATAAAATAATTGTTCTACTATCTCTGTATGTGTGTGTTTATTTTTAATGTTGTTTTAGGCTACTCAGATGTGCAGCAGCCAAGGCCAGCACCTTGTAGGCGTTTTTTTTAAGTAACTGGAATGTAATTGTAGTGATTACTTTGGAGGAAAAGTAAAGTAATCAGCTACTTTCAGAGCAAGTGTAATTGTAACGGTAATTACTACTTTTTTGGGCCATGTAACTGTAACTGTAATTTATTACTTTTTAAAAGTAATCTTCCAAGCTCTGCCCAGGTACTGCTGGGAGAAAACCTTGCCTGGAACCATGGAGAGTTGCTACCAGTCAGTGTAGACAGCACTAAGCTAGATAGACTCAGTATAAGGCAGATTCCTATGTTGCTATATTCAGATGCAAAAGCGGACAGGTCTCCTACACCTTTAATAGATATCATGAAAGTCACACCTGCTGAAATTCTCTCATCTACATTGCTATTAACAGTACAGGAGCCCTGCCCACCTTTGCATCTGGACCCATCAGCTTTGTACACAAAAAGTCTCTGTTTCAATCCTTGTCGTTTCCAGTTTCAAGAATTAGGTAGTAGGTGATGGCAAAAACCTTTACCTGTTTGAGGCACTGGAGAGCTGCCTTCAGCCAGAGCAGACAAAACTGGGCCATGGTGGCCATGTGTCCTACATCACAGAGGACACTCCTCTATTTGAAGGGATTTTCAATCTAGGTCTCATCTGCACTATACAATTAAAGCATTATCATACCACTTTAAACAGTCATGGCTCTCCCCCCACCCCCAATAATCCTAGGAGCTGCAGTTTGTAAAGGGCACTGAGAGTTGTTAGGATCCCCTTATTCCCCTCACAGAGCTATAATTCTCAGAGTTCTCTGGGAAGAGGGATTGATTGTTAAACCAGCTCGGTGATAGGAATAGGGCCAACTTATCAGCACCTTTAATAAAGTACATTTCCCAGGATTTTTTTTGGGGGGGGAAAGGCTTGACTGTTTAAAGTGGCAGGATACTGCTTTAAATATAAATAATGGATGTGGCTCAAGTGTGGTCTAAAGATAATGCTAAGAAGGGAGATTAATGGGTGGCATCTTCAGGCTGCTCATCAAGAGTAAGCATCTGTACACAAGCCTGAGCAAACTCAGAGGTTTTTCCCATTTCCTTTTAAATTAAGGCACTTATTAAGCATATGCAGTTTTGGTGCAAAATCCTCTTTTGTTCTCTTAAATGGCTATCTACTCTATTCTGGACTGAGCTAGATGAATCAAAGTTTGACTTGGTATAAGGCTGCTTCTTATTTTCTTTAACAAAAAAAAATCACACTTGCTCTGAATTTCTTTAGAGTGCCATTATTTAAATGGTTAGCCCCAACAGAAAAGGAATCAGAACTTATTAATAAGGGGTGGGGGTTTAGGACAGCAAACCAGGCCTCATCACATCACTGTTTTGAGGCTTTCGTCACTGTGAATGCTGTTACGGTTAAATATGCAAGGAACCTCTCTCAATAGACCATTGCAATCACTTTTTTTTTTCCCTTGGGCAAATTCTTACCTCTGTGTGTTCCGTCTTTAACTTTCGTTTATGATCTTCAAGACATATTAAATTAATTTTAATAGCACAGTATTTTCATTTGTACTCCCGGGCAATGCAAATTAAACTAGTTTATTTAAAAGACACAGTTTAGTGTTTTTGTTATTAGATGCTAGCACAGGACAAATGCAAAGTCATTTGTTCACACATAATGTGTTATCTCGATTGCTCCTGATAAGGGCTTTGTTTCCCTTGCTGCAGAAGGCCTACAGACAGCACTAGCAGGAGTTTCATGAAGAATTCCAAGAGGAAAAAAACAACAATCCGCAGTAACTTAATTATCTCTTTCTATATATATCTTTACAAAATTACACAGGCAAAAATTAAAAGGTCTCTGCCCTCAAGGAGCGGGCAATCTGAAATAGTCAACTGGAGAAAACAATGGTGGAGAGCAGAGGAGGCTGATGCATTTTGATAGGGCTTCCCAAAGTGTGGTCCATGGACTGCCAGTGGTCTGTGCGTTTCATTTAGGTGGTCTGTGGCATCTGTGGATTTCTGGTGGGAGATGTCACATTCATCACATTAAAAAAGTCATACTGTATTTGTATTGCTTCTTTTATTTCTCCGGTACTGCATTTTATTGCATTACCATTTGAATTCCATAGCATAAAATAGCATATAAGAAATAAAATAATTCCATAGCATAAAATACAGTATCAGAAATAAAAAGAAGCAATAAAAAGAATAAAAGATAAAAAGAAGCAATAAAAATACAATTAAAATCCAGACAGCATCTAGCCCAGTACATGACAATTGCTACAAGAGGCAGAACAATCATGAAGTGGTCTGCCAAGACCCTTCAAGTGGTTCATGGGAGGACAGTTTGGAAAACCACTGCATTAAGGCAAATGGGGCACTGCCCCACCAAGCACAACCTACCCTCAGCCAACCACGCATGCCTGCCTCTTGATTTAAAACCAGTCCAGTGGGCGACACTGGCTGTTACCCTGCTTCTTCTTAATCTCAGTATTGTCCTTGTAGCAGGGAGGGGGATGGGGACAAAACCAGAATTAGGCTTCATCTGCACTATTTAAAGCAGTATCATAGCACTTTAAACAGCCGTGCCTTCCAGCAAAGAATCCTGGGGACGACGACGACGACGACGATGATGATGATGTATCTTAGGGGCTGTCTGAACCCTTATATCCCAGCTTGATCACTGAGATCTTCTGCAGGAGCAGCCTTGGTTGTCCCACAAGTTGGTGAGGCTTATTTAACATCAACACAAAACTGAGCCTTCAGTGTCATCAGCCCAGTTCTCTGGAATGCTCTGCCAACAGAGATTCAGCAGGCGCCTTCTGTTTTAACTTCTAATCACCTGCTGAAAACCTTTCTGTTTCGCCAGGCTTATACAGGCAATTAAGAACATGCTTTTCTTGCAACAATTGACCTTTGTTTTTATTGCATTAATTTTTTTTTAAAAAAACCCATCTGTTTTAAACATGTAAATTTCTTTAAACATGTTGCAAATGTTTTAAACAAAATAGCTGTATATTTTTTATAAACAAACAAACAAATTTCTATCCACCCCTTCCTCCCAGTAGGAGCTGAGGGTGGCAAACAAAAACATTAAAAACACTCTAAAACGTCTTAAAAACAGAGTTTGTTTCCCTGTTCCCTACAAGAAATAATGTTTGCTTATTGAAACAGCATCTTCTTTTCTTTGTATGTTTGACAGCAATTTGCAAGCTGATAGCAGAAACGACAAGATGAGGCATCACGTATGGGTGACCCAGGATGACAATTTATTGGTTATTTGCAACAAAGAATCTGCAACAAAACATGGTAGCCCAACTACGACCCTATCTGGACAGGGAGAACCTTGCCTCAGTTATCCATGCTCTGGTAACCTCTAGACTGGATTACTGTAATGCACTCTACATAGGGTTACCTTTGAAGACGGTTCGGAAACTTCAGCTGGTGCAGAATGCTGCGGCCAGAGTCCTCACTCGGACTAAAAGATCTGATCATATAACACCTGTCCTGGCCCAACTGCACTGGCTACCAATACGTTTCCGGGCCAGATTCAAAGTGTTGGTTCTTACCTATAAAGCCCTTAACGGCACCGGACCGCAATACCTGATGGAGCGCCTCTCCCACTACGAACCTACCCATTCGCTGTGCTCGACGTCGAAGGCCCTTCTCCGGGTTCCAACTCACAAGGAGGCCCGGAGAGCAACAATGAGATCTAGGGCCTTCTCGGTGGTGGCCCCCGAATTATGGAATACCCTCCCTGACGAGATACGCTTGGCGCCTTCTTTGATATCTTTTTGGCGCCTACCTCTTTGCCCAGGCACTTTAGTTTTAGTTTTAGTTTCAGTTTTAGTTTTGTTTTTAATTTTAATGTTATAGTTAATTAGTGTAATGTTCTATTTTGTCTTAATCTGTTTTTAATGTGTTTTTATATTTACATGTTTTATCCACATTCGCTGGTTCTAAATGTGGTTTTATCATATTGTACACCGCCCTGAGAGCCTGTTGCTATACGGCGGTTTAAAAGTGTAATAAAATAAATAAATAAAATGTGCAGAGTTGATATTAATTCAAAATTAACTGGTTTATGGGTACAGGAAACCAACCTGGCTGCAGGGTCTGGGAAAGTGGTTGTCAACTCTGCTCCAGCAGCTATACCTTTTGAGGTGTTGAGGGGAGCCTTCCTGAGCCCCCCAGGCCCTGCAGCTCCAGGAAAGGGACTCATGTTGGCTCCAAGGGAAACCCATATCCTCCCGCACTGGGTCCCGTAGCCCTTTCTATCCCTGTATTTCTCTGAATTATCCTGCCCGATTTGTGAGCAATCTCAGGCCACATTCACACTACATCTTTATTCCACTATTATTCCACTTTAAACAGTCATGGCTTCCCCCAAAGAATCCTGGGAAGTGTAGTCCTGAGAGCTGTTAGGAAATCCCTAATCCCCTACAATTCCCAGAGTTCTCTTGGAAGAGGGGCTGACTGTCAAACCACTTTGACAATTATAGATCTGTGAGAATAGAAGTCTCTCAACAGCTCTCAACATCTTTCAGAAACTACACTCTCAGGGTTCTTTGGGGGAAACCATGACTGTTTAAAGAGGAATAACAGGGGAATCAAGACGTAGTATGAATGTGGCCTAATCCTAACCAAATGGCAGTCCTCTACACTACTTGCTGGCAACAAACACCCTCCAAACGGGGCCATTCGGAGCAGGTAAAAAACGTGGAGCAATTTTGCTTGCTGGCCAAAAATTCCTACTTGGCCTCAAAGTGACTAGTGAACCCACACTGCTCCAAAGAGAGGGTTGTCAGCTGCTGAAGAACTGGAGAAGCCTGGCCAGGGGAAAGAACGGGCCTTTATAGTCCACACATGCCCTGCCTATCCTGCCCAAACCCGCTGAAGTCAGACACAAACACAGAGGTGTGTTTTTCTTTAGTAGATTTGATGGAAAGTTCAGAGCGCTTCATGAATCAGCTTACAGACTGCACAGGATTCAGCTTCATTACTAGAAATAACTAGGCATGACTACACTGCACTAAGACGTGGCAGCAACTAGCCATGTCTTGGAACTTACGTAAGGATAGGAGGGGACTCTACTTACATGGACTGAGTGACACTGTAGACAGCATGTGCACAGATGAGAGCTCCTTCTCAGAGGGATAGTGAAAGCCTGTTGAGATTGCTGGCAGCACCTCCTATGAGTCTGGGGAGGGAGCGGTTGAACCGCCTTAGGGAAGTCCTCCCCACAGGAGGAGGAGGGCTGCATGGTGGCAACGGTGGAGAAGGCAAAGGAAGGGGGTGCCAGGTAGGTTGGGAATGGGCATCCTCACTGGTAATTGGATCTAAATGGGTGGAACTGTCACTGGCTACAGTGTGGGAGCTCGCAGATTCCTGTGCGCCTGAAGACACATCACTGACATCTCCTTCCCACTCAAAGTCTGACTCCCCCTCCTCATTCTCACTGCCTCACACCCACTCTGCGGGGCTCATGACACTACCCTGCAGGCCTGTTTCTACACATTACTAAGATGTGCCTCCTCTTGCCTCTGCCTGCAAATTCAACTCACTCACAGTAGGTAGGGTACCACCAACATTAAAAATAGCCTCTCTTTTACCAAGAATGAGTTATATTTTACATTCCATGCTTGTCTCAACTGTCTCCAAGTTACCAAAATTATGCTCTCATTTTGAATATGATCTCATATTTATTATGAAGTATCTGGAAAGATTAAAACACAATAACTTGCAGGGAATCATAAAACTGTGCTGGCATTAATTCCTGCATATGATTACAGTGGTATACAAATTATTGTTTCTTCTGACAAAAGAATCAATGAGATGGATTTTTATGTAGTCTAATTTCTCCAGCATAACAATGT
The DNA here is from genome assembly GCF_030035675.1 of Rhineura floridana. Classification (NCBI taxonomy): domain Eukaryota; kingdom Metazoa; phylum Chordata; class Lepidosauria; order Squamata; family Rhineuridae; genus Rhineura; species Rhineura floridana. The sequence goes on along the minus strand of NC_084495.1, from coordinate 14,401,628 downwards.
GATACTATCTATGCTTTGCCTGGGTATTGTATTTGTTATTAAATTTTCAAACGTTACACCCCACCCCCAAAAAGTTAAAAATTCACAGGCTGTTTTAAATATAAAATAGCTGTAAGATGGAAACTCAAGGGATCACTAAATTATGCATTACTTACTGTGGGTTTTTTGACCAGACTATTCAGTAACTGTTAAATGCAGAACCACCTGTAAATAAATAAACTTGATGGTCCCACTTTATTATCTTTTCATTCAGATAAAAAAAAAATCTCCATACTACAATTTCAAAATAATATCCATTGGCTCTGAGCAGAGATGGGGAACCTGTGGCCCTCCAGACATTGTTGGATTCCAATGCCCAGCAGCCCCAACCAGCATGGCCAATGGATGATGCAAGCTGTTGTTGTTGTAGTTATCTGCATTCAAGTCGATTACTACTTATGGCGACCCTATGAATCAGCAACCTCCAAGAGGATCTATTATAAACCACCCTGTTCAGATCTTGTAAGTTCAGGTCTGTGACTTCCTTTACAGAATCAATCCATTTCTTGTTTGGTTTTCCTCTTTTTCTACTCCCTTCTGTTTTTCCCAGCATTATTGTCTTTTCAGTGAATCATGTCTTCTCATTATGTGTACAAAGTAGGATAACCTCAGTTTCATCATTTTAGCTTCTAGTGATAGTTCTGGTGTAATTTGTTCTAACACCCAATTATTTGTCTTTTTTGCAGTCCATGGTATGTGCAAAGCTCTCCTCCAACACCACATTTCAAATGAGTCGATTTTTTTCTCCACTTTTTTCACTGTCCAACTTTCACTTCCAGACACAGAGATTGGGAATACCATGGTCTGAATGATGCTAACTTTTGTGTTCAGTGATACATCTTTGCATTTGAGGACCTTTTCTAGTTCTCTCATTGCTGCCCTCCCCAGTCCTAGCCGTCTTCTGATTTCTTAACTATTGTCTCCATTTTCGTTAATGACTGCTCCAAGGTATTGATAATCTTTGACAAGTTCAATGTCCCTGTTGTCAACTTTAAAGTTAGATAAATCTTCTGTTGTCATTACTTTAGTCTACTTGACGTTCAGTTGCAGTCCTGATTTTGTGCTTTCCTCTTTAACTTTCAACTGCATTCATTTTAAATCATTACTGGTTTCTGCTGGTAGTATGGTATCATCTACATAACTTAAATTATTGCTACCATCGACAGACCCCAGAGGCTCTGGTGATGATGAGCCTTTGCAGCCATGTCGGGGAAAACTGGCATAGCTTCAAAGCTCCCCTTTTGGATGGCAGGGCAGGGTGGCTTTTGAAGCCCTGTTCCACCCTCCCTCAGCCTCTTTCTGGCATTGCACAACACCCTCCCTTAGGGCAGTACAAGTTTAACTGATCATCTCGAGGCCAGGTAGGAATTTTTAACTCGTCACCCTTTGTTTGCTGACAAGTTTTTTTCCTACCCTGTACTGTTCTTCTAATTCAGCGGATTGGGTCATCCTTATTTGACTATTCTGGCTTAATTTGATTTGGCTGATTTGTTACCTGGCCAAGTAATTTAATCCTGTAAATAGGTTAATTTGGTCACGTTTGGCGGACATGTGCAGGAATTTCACAGGGTAGTGTTTGGAGTGTTACACACTGTTGTAACCCAGATGAGGGGAGAGTTAGATCAGGGAGAAGAGTCAGATGTGGATGAGGCTCCTTGGGAAGCTGAAGGAGGGGAGATGTGCAAGGAGGGTTCTGGCCACCCCCCAAACTCCCATGCCCGGCACTTCCACCGAGGCAGCTCCTGCCCCACCTGCGAGTCAAATGCTCAAGCAGTTGGGAAGCGACTCTCCAATTGCACCATCTATTCCTGTGCAGGAATCCCTGACAGACACTTCAAATGCTTCCCAGCCAATCAGCATAATGCTTTCAGAGGCTGCACCATCACTATGGTAACGTGAGCTTAAAAATGCATATATTAGTGAAAATAGCATATAGAATGCATTATATTAGGGAAACTTGTTTACAAAAAAACCCCATATGTTTATCAGACTTAGCATGTGTGTTTTAGGAGAAATCCTGGCTGGAGTTTAGGGTTGCAGTCTAAGTTTTTATAAAATCTCTCAAGTAATTTGATTGATATTTTAATGTCTGTGCAATACCTGCTAGGCCCACATTCTTTTGGGGGGCATTGTCATAACAATCTGGTTGACTTGAACAATGCAGAGTTTGCTTAGTGACGGGGATGCAAGTGCTTATCTGAAAGAAGTAGGGATAGGCAAGAAATTTGATTCAGTTCACATTTAAAGCTGAATTTATCAAATTCACGCTTTTTGAAACAATATGAGAACTGAAACACAGCCATCCAACGAAATTCAACTTCGCAATGCAGTTCTCCAACCAAGCAATGTTTATAAAAATGCATATATTAGGGGCAAGTGTGCACACAAATGAAACTATTTTTGAAAATAACATACAAAAATGCATTATATTAGGAGAAATTGCTTTAAAAATATGTGCATTACTCAAAACTGCATACAAAATGTATTTACAAGAGAAATTTGCACCAAAAGGCAGATGAATTTTCATGAGGATTTTTTTAAAAAAATGTAAATTGCTGCAGAAATGTGCAGAACCAAATTTAAGATTAGAAAAATGAGAAACTGAGAGAACCGAGATCCTTCCATCCCTAGTAAGTTTACCGTAAAGTATAAAGTGCTACCATAATGTTGCTGTTTTTCAATCATAGCTTAATCATTTTAAATGTTACGAAGGTTTTTGTTAAAAAAAATGATGTTACTTATTATGTTTTTTATACTGATTTGTTTTTGTAAGCCACCTTGAGGGCACTGGTCAAAGACAAGACATAAATACCAGAAATTGTGTGAATTTCTGTCATTCTTCTCAGGATGTCAGAAAATTTCAACAAAAAGAGAAATGGGAGCTGAAATTGTTATGTTTGCTTATTCTTCCCATGTCCAGAATGCAAATCAATTCTGTGAATGCAATCAATATTTGTTGCTGCTGCTGTTTTCAGTGTAAAAATGATACATAATTGATTATGTCCCCCTCATTTGCATTGCATTTCCTTGCCATTGAAATGGATGGGGTGGAATAATGTAATGACAGTGCAATCAATGTAATTAATTAGGTAAGATACACAAATTTTATCACAGTGGACAGCAAAAGAAATAACAGTTTTTGGTGGAAGATGAACTGCAGTGGAACAGAAAAAGTACTGCATGTGACGAATACAGGGCAGAAAGGAAAACCATGCCTTTCTGCATGACTAGGATCTACCTACCAATCTTAAGGAACCCACATTGTTGATTCATACATTTATGGTGCCTCTCTAAACCCAATCAATAAGATCCAAGCCAGTTGGTTGGAATTTCCACTGTTTTGCTGTATGCAAACCTGTGAACTCTGGAGGGCCTTCACATACATTTAAGACAATAGTCTCAGGTAAACTTGCTATGATAATCATGGCAAAATGTGATCAAAACAAAGAAAGGTATCCACTCAGTCAGTATTTCCAGAGAAGAACATTTAAAGTCAATGACCTGAGGACATCCAGGACCCCAATCTGTGTTGAAAAGCATCTGAAGCTGTGGAAATAGCAAAGGCAAACCCATATCATGATATATATGTGAGATATTGAAGCCCCTATTAGCAAAAGTCCCAGAATGCTTCTTATTATAGCATGTGGGGGGGAAGGGAAGTGTAAGAGGAGAGCGGCAAGACAGCATCAAGCTTGCTAAATAATGAACCAAACATAGCAAGCTGGAAGGTAGAATGAAGGTCAAAAGTCTAAGAGGAGTGGAACCAGAGCAGGGCCGGTTCTAAAGGGCAGCCAGGTGGGGCACTGGCCCGATGGCCCCTGGAGCTACAGGGGGCCCCTCAGCTGCCCCTCCCCTCCTGCAATCCACACACCCCACACACCCCCACCTACCTGTCCACTGTCTTTTACCATTACCCTTAACGAAGATGGCGGCCGCAGTTTCCCTAAAGTACTGAAGCCCCTGCTGCCATCTTAGTTGATGGCAGAGATGCACATGTGTAGCACGCACGCATGCCATCAGCAAAGATGGTGGCAGAGGCGTCATCCCCTTAGGGAGACCACGGCCGGCATCTTTGTTAAGGGCAATGGTAAAAGACAGCAGACAGGTAGGTAGCGGGTGGGTGGACTGCGCGTGCACACCCACACACCGGGGGCCAAGGGCAAGCTGATGCCCAAGGGCCCCAGCATTCCTGGAGTCGGCCCTGAACCAGAGGGTGAAATGAAGAGTTCATCAAGTGTACTGTACCATATTTAGGCTTCATGATGGGAAGGGGGAGAAAAGAGCTTCAATATGGGATTCATGTGAGGGACACTTCACAGAAATATTGCATTAAAGCTGGGAAGTGGAGAAATCTGTTTCTTTTAATGCATCACCTACAGTAATGGCATATATAACTGCAACCTGAACTCCCCCAGTTCTTTCAGAGCCTGCTTTTCAGAGTGTATAACGGAGACTAAAATACATTTCACAGCAATCATTTGTGTCTCACGCACCAGGTTAACTATAGGACCTTTTTGTTTCCCAGTTCCCCATCCCAGCTGGCCACAAACACACACACACAAACGGGAAATTAGTAACACTATCCTTATGAAGACAAAACGTCCAACGAAGTTATACAAAATGTTTTTTCAAAGCAGCCTGTGATATATTACATCTAGATAATGAAAGTCTCAAACATTGTGTGTTGATTGTCAATCACCTTTGACACAAGTAAGTCACCATGACAGAGTGCTTTACTTGCCAGTCTGATAGGAATACCTTTTAGAAATCCATTGCCATTGCCATTAGAGAGAGACCTTGACCTTCCAGTTAAGAGAGTGTGAAAACCCATCCATTATTTCTGCAAATATTTTCACCTTACTGAAAAGAGACATCTGTTTGGGGCTTTATCTGCAAAACAGGCTATGTAATTTTCACACATTCCCCCCAGTGGTTAGTCCTGTCCTTTTGGGTTTTATAGACAAAGATCAATAAAAGCCTTGCCATTCTAATAAGTGCTTTGGTAGTGCTCATCACTATTCAACCTTCCAATATCTGAGAGGCCTTTTTGTGTGTGTGTGTGTGGTGCAACCTCTGTAAAATTAGCCTCACCATCAGGGGTGTAGTCATCCGGGACCATGCGGGGTCGTAGACCCGTTACTTTCTTGGGAGCAGGGTCCTAGCCAAGTCTCTAGGTATGAGCCAATCAGCATGAAAGGGGAGCAGCTACTGCAAGGACTCCTTGTCCTTTCCTGCTGATTGTAGCCAGCCAGAGTGAAAGGAGGTGAGTCAGCAATTGAGATGATTCTTCTCAGTAGCTAGCACACAACCTCCCCTCTCATGCTGATTGGCTCCTAGGGATGTCTGTTGCAACAGAGTGTGGACTTACGAGACAGCACAGGGAACAAGGGAGACGAGGGGAAATGGAAAAGGAGGCATGGTTGTGACTATCATAAAAGGACCCTGCACTTCTGAATTTGTCACTGTTACTGCTGACTGTGCAATATAATCTTGCACCACTGTTTTGTATCTGTATGAGTATCCAAACTCAGCAGTTCAATGAGCTGTTATATTTTCTGTGAAAGTGAAATTTATTAATCTTTAAATAAACAAAGAAATAAGTTGCTCTATTCAGGTCACTTCTTTGCAACTAGACATATGTGATTTTTATCCCTATTCCCCCCACCCCAAATATTCATTACACCTCTATTGACGGGTTATCAAAGGCATGTCAGATCTGCAGTTTTGCTTTGTGGCTGATGAACTTTAAAAGAATCACAGATAGAACTCATATCGTAATGATTTTACATTTGAAAAATAAAAGGTGAGGAGAATAACAATAATAATTCATTACATTTATATCATGTCCTTACCAGGCAAAGGATCCCAGAGCAGCAACCAGCAAGGAAGATCAAACCCTTTTAAAAGCATCTTTAAAAGAATTCCAATACAGATGCAGACTGGGATACCATATAAGTAGGTGCTATAATTATATATGTGCTACAACTGCACAAATATGGTGTGTATGTGTGTTTAGAGAACTTTGTGTGCTGCTGCAGCTGGTTGCCATCTGCCTAAAACCTTGCAATCTCCTTCTGCTCCAGGCATAAAAAGGGAAATGGCTGCTTGAGATAGCACCTCAGCATGCATCTCAGTGTCACACCAAGTCATCCTGGAACCTGTTCGCCTCCAGGAGAAACAATCACAAAGCCTTGCAGGTGCTGGAGAGAGTTGAGTGAACTGGCAGACTATGTGACTGAAGGCCTCCTTATCTGTGTGTGTTCATTATCTTCAGCTGGGCAAAGACTGACTGTTACTGCCATTCTTGATCTGCCTTCAGCGTCCCCACAAGTGCAAGGGTGTTTTCCCCCTTAATAATGTATATTTGGATAATTTTTGGTCCCTTACAAGAGAGCCAGTGCAGCATAGTGGTTAAGGTGTTGGACTACGACCTGGGAGACCAGGGTTCGAATCCCCACACAGCCATGAAGCTCGCTGGGTGACCTTGGGCCAGTCACTGCCTCTCAGCCTCATGAAAACCCTATTCATAGGGTCATCATAAGTCGGAATCGACTTGAAGGCAGTACAGATGAGAGACAAGTGTTACTGCCTAGCATGTTGGAAGGTTGGGAAAAGTGGTTTCTGTACTCCCAGGGTGACAGCCTGTTATTGGGGATAGAGTGAGAGATGAGGTAGAGTGCTTGGTATGACAGTTTTATTTTGTGTATAGTTGCTTGCTTGTATGTATTTATCTAGGTTTGGTTGGTTCTCATGGTGTTGACCTTTGAGTGGGTTGTTGACTGAGGATGCAAAACTGAATTATGTGCGTGGTTACAGGGTGTGGAGAGTGTAATCTGAAGTGTGCTAGAGTAGGAAGCTGTTCATTGATTTAGAGTGTTGATGTGTTGGATTAATTTGAGTGTGTTGATCACAAAGGGTGTGCTTGAGTGAACTGAATATATATTTCCAACTGTAGTTAGATGTAGTTGTGTTTATTGTATAGGGGGCTGGTAATTTAATTGCTTTGGTTTGTTCAATGATATGATCGACTGATATATATATTGTTTCAGAAGGGAGTTGATTTCCTTTTACCTAATAGTTTATCATGTCTTTTAAAAAACAGGTTGAATTTATACTTTTATGGGATTTTTTAGTAATGTTACTGCCTGATGGCTAGAGGATATTTTATTTAGCTTACTATGATTTTTTTCTCATATTTTTGTAGCTGATGTTTATGTGTAATGTTTATTGTGATACTAAAGAGGATATTCTGTTTAGGTGTTGATAGTGCTTTATAGAATGTAGACGTTCTCTGCTATTTAAGATGCTTCATTTTATGTTGTAAACCACTTAGAGTTTTGTTCAAATATAAGCAGCATGTAAATTGTCCAAAATAAATGAATAACATATTAAATATGTACCACTCCCTTTTTATTCTTGCCAAAGTGAGGCCTTTCCTCACTTACCTTTTATAGTGGTATAGTTCCGGGGTGTGTGTGCTTCCACACAGCATTGTCATTATTTTGCTGCTATCTCAGAATAATGTAGTAAAAAATGCTGTTTCTATTAGCATTTTTTTAAAAAAAAGTATTTGTGAAAGATCCAGAATGTATCCTCAACATTATCATTTCTGTGGAATGTATTCACGCATCATCCTGCTATCTGTGTGGGACTGGAGATTGGCTGGCAGGGTTTGGGAGAAATAAGTTTCCTGCCACTTCCCTTTGACCAGTGCAAGGTGTCAGTTTGGGTTGGGCATTCTTTTGAGGAGAAAATGGCAGATAGCAAAGGGCATTCTGGGACATTCCATAGTTCAGACACACACACACGTTACTCTCATCCAACCTCTTCTGTTGTTATGTGCCTTCAAGTCGATCATGACTTATGGCGACCCTATGAATCACAACCTCCAATAGCATCTGTTATAAACCACCCTGTTCACATCTTGTAAGTTCAGGTCTGTGGCGTCCTTTATGGAATCAATCCATCTCTTGTTTGGCCTTCCTCTTTTTCTACTCCCTTCTGTTTTTCCCAGCATTATTGTCTTTTCAGTGAATCAGGTCTTCTCATTATGTGTACAAAGTATGATACCCACAGTTTCATCATTTTAGCTTCTAGTGATACCTCTGGTTTAATTTGTTCTAACACCTAATTATTTGTCTTTTTTGCAGGCCATGGTATCTGTAAAGCTCTCTTCCAACACCACATTTCAAATGAGTTGATTTTTCTCTTTATCCTCTTTTTTCACTGTCCAACTTTCACATCCATACATAGAGATCGGGAATACCATAGTCTGAATTATCCTGACTTTAGTGTTCAGTGATACGTCTTTGCATTTGAGGACCCCTTCTAGTTCTTTCACAGCTACCCCTGCCAATGCTAGCCTTCTTCTAATTTATTGACTATTGTCTCCATTTTGGTTATAGACTGTGCCAAGGTATTGATAATCCTTAACAAGTTGAATGTCCTCATTGTCAACTTTAAAGTTACATAAAACTTCTTTTGTCATTACTTTAGTCTTCTTGATGTTCAGCTGTTGTCCTTTTGTGCTTTCCTCTTTTAACTTTCAACAGCATTCATTTCAAATCATTACTGGTTTCTGCTAGTAGCATGGTATTGTCTGCATATCTTAAATTATTGATATTTCTCCCTCCAATTTTCACACCTCCTTCATCTTGGTTCAATTCCGCTTTCTATATGTTATGTTCTGTGTATAGAGTGTGAGACAGGGGTGTATTTTATCACCCTATTTGTTTAAATACACCCCTGTCTCACACCGTTTCTGATTGGGAACCAATCAGCTTCTCCATATTCTGTCCTTACAATAGCCTCTTGTCCAGAGTTGTCCCATCTGGAGCTGAGGAATGTAGCTGCACACAGTTCAGTAAGGTTTTCTCTTTTTATTAAAGTTACAGTTATATCAAAAGCTATTAGACTCATTCACCAACTATGCTTTCTAAGAACTATTTCCTTGACTGGCACTGACTAAGCAAGCCTCTGGTTACAGACGATGACCCAGCACCCCTTCCTTGTTAATGCCTCCTTAAATAGGTTTCACTTTCATGTGCAAATGACGGCTTCCTTCTATCTTTAACCATGTTAAGAGTTTCTTCAGTCATCCATTGAGATCCTTCTCTCTTTTTAACGAGATGTATTGTCTTTTTGCATTCTTACCTGATAACGTCTCTGACTTAAGTCCATAGTTCTTCTGGCTCTCTGTGAACTAAGTTTAAAACCTCAAATCTGTTCCTTATTTGATCTTTATATTCTTCTGGGATGTTATTTAAGTTGTATTTTGGCATTATGATTGCTTTGTTCTTCTTCTTTAGCTTTACTCTGATTTTTGATATGACCAGTTCACTGAATGAGATGGGGCACACTGTATAGTTAATTCACTGTACCTGCATACAAGACAAGGGACATGGGAGTTTGAGATAACCCAGGAGATGAGCTGAGTTTGTTAATTATTGTGTACCAGTACACACAACTGTCCTGGATCCTTCCAGAGTTTTGTAAGTTAATAAATATTCCCTGGTTAACCAAAGGACTGTTTGGGGGTGTTCTACTCTTCTCTCAACCCAACATAAAATGTCAACTTCCACAATCATATGTCAAAAAGCTCAGAAGAAGCAACATATGTGCTGTTAAGTTAGCTGTATATCATCTCTCCCTCCCCTCCTCTTTCCCTTAATTGCAGATCCTCCCGGGATTATAAACATATTAGGCTATTAAATTCTCAGCAGTTTACTATAAATAGCACACATTACAGTGGATTCAGGACCTATAAATCCATTTCTACTGGGATCCATAATGCACAGCACTAAATTGGTGTGTTTTTACTTCCTCTGCACCATCAAATACATTCACAAGTATACCGAGAAAGTAGAACAAAGACAGTGCTCTATTACCAAAATTGGAGAAAATGTTCAAATCACAGAGGAATTTGTGCCCTCGCTTTTTTACTTTTCAAAATTGCAGATACTTAAAACTGGAGCTGTTGCATACTATTTCCAAAATTGTAGCCCCCTTCCCGACAACAGAACAACCTTGTGAACTTGGCTGCTGGGAAAGATAATTCCCCAGCTGTTGATGTTTTCAAGCAATGCCAGCCACTTCATTTTACATAACTCAGGAGACCAGACATTCATATATGTATGGCACATCAAAAATACTTATGTATGGCACAGCAAGTATGTGTAATATTGTATACACATCAGGACACCAAAATCTGTAAACCGCTAGACTGAAAGCAATCTACCAGCCATGTATTTTATCATGACCTGCCTGATGCTTGACAACTGCTTTGGTTTCACACTCCCTAAGAAGAACCAAACACAGGCCATTTATGGAGCCCCTGATGGCTTATCATATGTAACTAGTGGGTTTCACTTGCCTTCTTGGGTCTCAAATAGGGATAGGCAAATCTGTCCATTTTGGTTTCTCGTTTTTCCAATCTTAATTTCGGTTCTCCTCTTTACCACAACATTTTTTAAAAAATAAAGTCCTCATGAAAATCCATCAGCATTTTAGTGCAAATTTCTCTTAATATACACACTGTTATATTCAAATATTCCTAATAGGCACATTTTTGCAAAACAATTTTCCTTAATATAACACATTTTGCATGTTGTTTTCACGAATATGTGCATTTATACGAACCCTTTATCCTAGTATATGATTTTTTTGTATACATTAGTTGGCTGGAGAACTACTTTGCAAAATTCAGAAAAGTGCATGTTTTGAGAGATTATTGTGTTTTGGTTCACATATTGTTTCAAAAAGTGCAGATTCCATAAGGTTGTCTTTAATGCAAGCTGAACAAATTTATCCAATATCACTTTCTGCAGATTCATGAAGTACAGGGGAGGAATGAAGAGGCCGGTGTAAACATGCAGCAGCAACAATCAGCAGGACACAAACACAGAGCAGACCACAGCCAGCGCTCAAAGGAAGACACCAGAAATGACTCTGCAAAAGTCAGAGCAAATCATAGAATAATGCAAATACAGCATGTTAAATTCTTACTGTGCTAGAACAGAGGAGGAGGATGGGATAATCAGATTTAGTTGAGTGCACATTTGAAAGGCACCTTCAAGCCAGGCGCCAGCGTATTGAATCCTTGGGCAGCTGCAAGTGCCCCAACACAACCCACTATTAATACCTACCCTGGCTCCCCACAATTTTAATGGGCCTAGTGAGTCTGGCCAACATTTTCATTTCTTATAGTATCCCAGAATGGCACAACATTATAGCATTATGAACATTTAAAATGGGCACCAGACACAGCCCCTTGGTGCTGCTCAGAGCACTGCTGCCACTTGAGTATGCCTCTGAATACCAGTTGCTGGGAATTACAGGTGGGAAGAGCCAAGTTGCACCAGGTCTTGCTTGTGGGCTTCCCAGAGTCACCTTGTTGGCCACTGTGAGAACAGGATGCTGAACTAGGTGGGTCCTTGTCCTTGTCCAGAAGTGTTCTTCTTATGTTATAAAACCAAGTAAGTCCATGTGAGTCCACGTATGGAAAAATGGACATGTCATAAGACACAGCAGCACTTTCCCAGGGCCACTTCAAACTTGACTGCAGTAGGCACAAGCCACAGGAGAGAGAACAATGGCTATTGCTAGTTTTTAATAAGGAGCATTTTATTCAAGTCCTATCAATGCCTCTTTCCCAGAGTGATCATTAAGCTATATAGCCCTGGAACAGAGATGATCAAGCCAGACCCTTGAGGATGAAATGTTTGTTCCTTCATTGAAATAATGAACACTTCCTTATCCCCAGTTGCTCATGATCTTTGCCCCGTTAATTTGAAGCCACATCTGTACTAACCCACCAGTACAACTGTGATAGCTTTCTACATCAACAAGGCTTAATTTGTGCCAGGATGCTCTGACCTGGATGATACAAAAAAATGAAAAAGTGTCCCTGAGCACATGCAGAGGTCATTTTCTTTGCCAGCGAGTAACTGCAGAGAGTTCCCTAATCAAGCAGACAAATGCAGTAGCCTTCTCCAAAGTTGTTAAAGCATTGGGGGGGCACCTTTTTCAGGCAAAGGGCCACATTCCCTTCTGGACAACTTTCTAAGGGCTGCATGCCAGTGATGATGGATTGGGGCAGAAGCCAATATGAGTGGAGCGACACATGCAAAGTAGAGTTTCTACACACAAAATTCTTTATCTTCCACCCAGACAGGCAAGAGGCAATATGAGTCAAGGATACATTTTAGTCAAGCAAAAACACTCTCTCACGGAGCTACAATTGCCAGAGTTGCCTGGGAAGAGGGGATTGACTGACAAACCACTCTAGGAATTGTAGCTCTGTGAGGGCTCTCCTAACAACTCTCAGCAACCTTGGCAAACTTTAGTTCCCAGGATTCTTTGGGGAAAGCCATGATTGTTTAAAATTTATTTATTTATTTATTACCATTATTTTTACCCCGCCCTTTTTCCAAAACTGGAACTCATGGCGGCTTCCAGATAAAAGCACACATATAATTAAAAACATACAAAAGTCTAGATTAAAATCAAATTAAACAATTTACAGTATTAAAACACTTCATACATACAGTTAAAATAATTCAAACTCAGTTTAAAATAATACAGTTAGGCAACAGCAATGCAGCACCCTTCAAGACGTGTTCTTAACAGCTTTCAGTTCCAAAGGCTTGTTGAAATAAAAAAGTCTTTGCTTGCCAACGGAAGGACTACAAGGAGGCGGCCATTCTTGCTTCCCTAGGAAGGGAGTTCCAAAGCCTCGGGGCAGCCACGGAAAAGGCCCTATGGCATAATAATAATAAATAATAATAAATTTTATTTTTCAGCCGCCTATCTGTTCGGGTTAGGGACACTCTAGGCGACGAACAACAAGAATAAAAGCAATACATATACATATCAACATAATCAAATTTTAAGCTAAAAAACCATCCGTTAATTCAATTATAACATAAAATTAATCTGTCCCAATCTTGTAGGCCTGCCTGAACAGCCAGGTCTTCAAGGCACGGCGATAGCTGGACAAGGAGGCAGCATGTCTGAGATCAAAAGGGAGGGAGTTCCAGAGGGTGGGGGCCACAATAGAGAATGCCCTCTCCTGGTCCGTACCAGCCTAGCTGTTCTCACCAGTGGGACCGAGAGAAGGTCTTGCAAGGCTGATCTCGTCAGGCGGCACAATCGGTGATTCTGGAGGCATTCCTTCAGATATAGTGGGCCGCAACTGTATAGGGTTTTAAAGGTCAACACCAACACCTTGAATTGGGCCCGGTAGACAACTGGTAACCAGTGAAGATCTAATAACACTGGGGTAATATGATCCCAGCGACGGCTATGCGTAATAAAGCATGCCGCCACATTCTGTACCAGCTGTAATTTCCAGACCATTTTCAAGGGTAACCCCACGTAGAGCGCACTGCAGTAGTCTAAGCGAGAGCAGACCAGGGCATGTATCACCTGAGGGAGCAGATGAACATGATACTGCTTTAAATGTATAGTGCCGATGGGGCTGGAATCATATAAATAAACAAATGAAAGACATGCATCCCAGCTCTAAAAGGTTGTTCCTTATATTCCAACTTTGTGGTAAGCCGTTATTCCGTAGGTAATAACCCTTAGACTCTATTATTGTTGATAATCCTGCTTTTTGATTAGCATTGGCCTAGTAGTCTATTGGAAGCCTTGGCTGAAATGACAGGTTATCCCCCCCCTTTCCTTTAGCTGTTCTGTAAGTGAATGTGACTAGAAAACGTGTGGAGTACACAACTAAGTTTTTGTGTGACTTGATAAAACCTCATGTTAAGATCACTTCAAAATAACTTGAATGCCTTTCCCCCAAGTACCAATTCAATTTTGCATTACGTTGTGCCAGTTCCCAATTTCACCAATAGTGATGATCATTTGACTATATACTTCATAAAGGTGAAGGCTAGAGTTCATGTAACAGTTCATGCTTTGAAACCACTGAAGAGTTTCTGTACAGGATGGAAATATGATGCGCCTGATTATAAGTACTCATCCAGTGGCAGAACCACAGGTGCTGTGTCAAAAATGTATTTCCCCCTTCATTAAAACATACATTATAATTAGGAAAGAGCAGAAGCTCAGTGGTAGAGCATCTGCTTTGCAGAAAATCATAGTTTCAATCCCTGGCATTTCTAGGTACACCTAGGCAGATCTCCTGTCTGATAGAATAGAAAGCCTATTACACGTGTACATCTGAACCTTCACACATGTCCACCCCGCATGAGACTCAAAATATACCCCAAGAGAGTAGTGGAACCTTTTGTAGGAGTCAAAAAAGCATGCGTTGCTCTGAGTGTGTATAATCCTTAACCCTAATAAAGAATACACACAGAAAGATATGAACAAAATATTGGTTTATTACACAGAAAAGGAAAATTTTAGAATATTATTATTTTTATTTATTATTTATTTAATTTATTAGTCGCCCATCTGGCTGGATGTCCAGCCACTCTGGGCGACGTACAAGATAAAAACAATACATTAAAACGTTAACATTTAAAACCATAACAATAAAAACCTAACCCACCCCAAAAGCCTGCCTGAACAGCCAGGTCTTCAAGGCCCGGCGGAAGCTCATCATAGAAGGGGCATGGTGGAGATCATTTGGGAGACAGTTCCACAGGGTGGGGGCCACTATTGAAAAAGCCCTCTCTCTAGTCCTCACCAGTCAAGCTGTTTTAACCGGTGGGATCGAGAGAAGGTCTTCTGAGGCTGATCTTGTTGAGCGACATCCCTGACGATGCTGGAGGCGCTCCTTCAGATAGACTGGGCTAAAACCGTATAGGGTTTTAAAGGTCAAAACCAACACCTTGAATTGGGCCCGGTAAACAACCGGTAGCCAGTGCAACTCCTTCAGCACTGGAGTGATGTGATCTTGCCGGCGGCTGCCTTTAATCAGACGAGCCGCCGCATTCTGTACCAGTTGCAGCTTCCGGACCATTTTCAAGGGTAACCCCATGTAGAGTGCATTACAGTAGTATAGGCGAGAGGTGACCAGGGCATGTACTACTGGTGGGAGCAGATGGTTGGGAAGGTAGGGGCGCAGCCTCCGTATCAGATGGAGTTGATACAGTGCCGCCCGGCTCACAGCCGAGACTTGAGCCTCCATGGCCAGCTGGGAGTCAAGAATGACCCCCAGGCTGCGGACCTGGTCTTTCAGGGGCAAACGTACCCCATTGAGCAGCAGGTCCACATCCCCCAGCCTTCCCTTGTCTCCCACAAACAGTACCTCAGTTTTGTCAGGGTTCAGCTTCAGCTTATTCCTTCCCATCCAGCCACTCACTGACTCCAGGCACTTGGACAGGGTTTCTACAGCCAACCTTGGTGCAGATTTAAATGAGAGATAGAGCTGCGTGTCATCCGCATACTGATGACATTGCAGCCCAAATCTCCTGATGATTGCCCCCAGCGGCTTTATATAGATGTTGAACAGCATCGGGGAGAGGATGGAACTCTGTGGCACCCCACAAGTGAGAGGCCAAGGATTCAAAACCTCATCCTCCAATGCCACTCTTTGGTACCTACCAGAGAGGAAGGAATGGAACCACTGCAATACAGTGCCCCCCATGCCTAACCTCTTCAGGCGGTCCAGGAGGATAACGTGGTCAACGGTATCGAAAGCCGCTGAGAGATCAAGGAGGACAAGGAAGGTGCATTCGCCCCTATCCCACGCCCTCCTCATATCATCTACCAAGGCGACCAAGGCTGTTTCAGTCCCATGTCCAGGCCTGAAGCCCGATTGAAATGGATCCAGATAATCCGCTTCCTCCAAGTGCGCTTGCAACTGTTTTGCCACCACCCGCTCAATCGCCTTGCGATTGGCAAATAATATGAATGGCAAATTTGAGACTGGGCGAAAGTTGTTCAGATCTTGGGGATCCAAGGAGGGCTTCTTTAAGATTGGTTTTATTACTGCCTCCTTGAGCGATGATGGCATTACTCCCTCTTCAAGAGATGTATTTACCACCATCTTGATCCCATCACCCAGTCTATCTTTGCAGCTCATAATGAGCCACGATGGGCAAGGATCGAGTAAGCAAGTGGTTGGCTTTAAGGTTGAAAGCACCTTGTCCACTTCGTCAGATGGAAGAAGCTGGAACCGATCCCACACCACCAGAGCACCACTGGTCACCTCTGGCTCGCTCACTGTGTCCACAGCGCACGGAATAGCACTCTTAATATGATCAATTTTCTCCGCAAAGTGTTTAGCAAACTCGTCACAGGAGGTCCTAGCATGTTCCATTGGTTCCGGAGCAACTGGACCGACCAGGCTCCGGACCACTTGGAACAGTCTCCTGGGACAGCACTCTGCAGATGCAATAGAGGCAGCATAAAAATCTTTTTTTGCTGCCCTTATTGCCACATGATACGCTGCCGCAGCCGCTCTAACTTGTGTCCGATCATCGTCAGAGCGAGATTTCCGCCACCGGAGCTCTAGCCATCTCACCTCCTGCCTCAGAGTTCGCAACCGTGGGGTGAACCACAGTGTCGTCTGAGTTCTATTCAGGGGGAGAGGGTGTTTCGGAGCCACCCGGTCTAATGCCCTGGCGATAGCGGCATTCCACCCCTCCACCAGGGTCTCAGCCGAGTGGCTGTGTGCATGCTCCAGAGAATCCCCAAGCGCATTCAGGAATCCATCAGGATCCATCAGATGCCTGGGGCGGACCATTTTAATAGGTCCTCCACCCCCACGGAGGGTTTGTGGCACCGAAAGGTCCAACCTCACCAAGTAGTGGTCTGACCATGACAAGGGGGTGATGGATGTACCCCCAATTTTCAGATCACTCCCCTCCTCTCCCGAGACAAACACAAGGTTGAGTGCATGACCGGCTACATGGGTGGGCCCCATTGTAATAAGGTGCATCTCCCAGGAAGCCATGGTTTCCATGAAGTCCCGAGGTGCCCCAGTAAGGATGGCCTCTGAATGTACATTGAAGTCCCCCAATACCAGCAGGTTTGGGGACTGTACACGCACAGCCGAGACCACCTCCAGCACCTCGGCCAGGGAGTCCGTCGTGCAGCGGGGTGGACAGTACACGAGCAGAATCCCTAGACTGCCCTTTGGGCCCAACCTCCAGTACATGCAGTCTGCCACCTTGGTCTCACAGAGAGGAGGTCTGGTGAGAACCAGGGACCTTCGGTAAATAACCGCCACTCCCCCTCCCCGACTACCGACCCTCGGCTGCTGTGCATACGAGAACCCAGCCGGACACATGGCCGCAAGAATAGGAGCAGCAGCCTCATCCAGCCAGGTTTCCATAATACATGCCAGGTCCGCGCCCTCATCCAATATCATATCATGGATGAGGGATGTTTTTTGGGCAACAGACCTGGCATTGCACAGCAGCAGTCGAAGGCCAGAGTATGGAGTCAAGCATCCCCCAGCTGTCTGTTGGCTCTGGACAGGCCCGGAACGGGACAGATATTATGCATCTCTCCCTAGTTCCTCTTACCTGACGTGACCTGCCCCTAGCTTTCCCCCAGCATCTGCCGCCCAGCCTCGGTATACATTTGCCTCCCACCCTTCCCCCATCACTCCCCTGTGATTGACACATGCCCAGATGTAGGCTTCCACCACTCAGGCAGGCACCCAACCTTAAAACAACCCCCGCAAAAGAAAAGAAAAGAAAAAAAAAAAAGAGACACAGCACACACAAAAAACCCAGGCCACCTCAGCCAGCTGGCTTATGTATCCCTCCAAAGAGGGACAGGTGATGGGAATCAGTCACAGCTGGCTGGGTACCTGGGGCCTGGTCCTGCAGATGTACGTCTGCCAGGCAGAAGTCCACAAGGAAGGATGGTGGAGATGGTGATCCAGCAGCAGCAGCAGCAGCAGCAGCAGGCTCTCCTTCCCTGGGCAGCGGTGTTCTTCTCTTCCTGCAGGCACTGGGTCTCCTAATGTTTGCTGTTGGCATGCGGACAGTTCTAGCTAATACATTCATACAAATAGACCGAAGATAGCATAGAGGTGTCCCTATACCACAGAGAAACCTGAAGTGTTAGTACATAGACATACACTGAAAAGAGAGAAACAAAGAAAAAGAGGGTGGTGGGAGAATATACCTTTCCTGAAGAACCATCAAGACTAACCTGGGGACCACCTGCCTGGCCCTGGATGCAGCCCCAAATCAATTTGGGGATGGGACTAATGTTTAATTAGAGTTTTAAAACATGTGATCAGATGGGACAGGCAAAGGAGGCACTGTGGCTGCATTCAGATATGGGGCTTAATGCATTAGTTTAACAGATTTAAATAGTAGCACTTCTGTCCCGATTTCTAAAATTCCTTTCACACTGCAGTACCTCTTGCATAAAAGAACAGTAGCTTTTTCAGCAGATATACGGGAATTTCACTCAACAGCTGCAATGAACGTCTTGTTTTCGTCCCTCACCCATTATATACATGCACACTGTTCCCCACTGTGTAGGAGGTCTAAGATCTCATCCCATCACCATGCAAGTCCTCTCCCTTCAGCATCTGACTTTTAAAATTATTGTAGTGATATTGACACAGGTGATTGTGTATGGGAAATGCTGCTGCTATCTGTGCCTATGCTGGAATCCTGGTACAATTTTCATCAGGTAAAAAAAAAAACCCATGAGCTGAAAGGGCAGGAACACACTTCATGCTGGAACGCCTGTCACATGAGCAGCTACAGCTAGTGAAAAACTCCTGTGATTTTCTAGGTTCCCAGGCTTGCAAATGGATTATTTCTAGTATTATTTATCACAAAAATTAGCATTAAGCTTGCACTATGTTCCACTAGAATTCCAGAACTAGCCTGTACGTTGTGTGAAAGATCAAATACAATGCACAAATTACCAGGTAAGAACTTGTCAGAATAATGGAATCAAGTGTCGTGTGAATGCAGCCTGTGTTCCCTTCCCCACAAGCAATGCCGTTAAATGAGGCTTGTGCAGCTGATTTCCTCCCCAGTTCCACTATGTAATATAATTCTGAAAGCTGCAAATTGGACCCAACTTATCCGTGAATCTTGAGTGCTGCTCTCTGCTGAGTTCTTGACCTCACAGTTAGCCTGTTTGAAGTTAACCAACTTATTTTGCTCCCTTCCCTTCTCTCCCCACACCTAGGTCAGTTTTTCAATGTGCTGATGGTGAGATACTCTTTGCAACAGATTATTAAAGAACTGTGAATTTGGCTAAAGTCACAGAAAAAAAAACCCTAGATACAAGGGGAGACAGGGTAAGAATCAAATAATGAATGTTAATGGCTGCTAACATCATCCCAAAGACAACAAAGATAAAGGGAATACACATTTCAGCAGTTCAGACTGAAGATGCCATTGATAATGTTGTATTCACTGTTTTAAAAACATAGCATCAAGAAAAGCTGCAGAACCTCATAGCAGACAGGATTGGTCTACAAAGATAGTGAATTTGCAAACTACATGTTCTCCTTTACGGAATTTCTCACCTATCCCTAATGTGCACTGGCCCCATCCCTAACATACTCAGACCCTGTGCACTGCCCCAATCATGGCTGAGCAGGAAAGCCTGAACGGGGCTTTTAACCACATTTAGATGTACAGGCTTAGAAGCCTCCATCCAACTGAGAACCCTGATAACACAGGATTCCTAACTGTGAGTTCTCCTTCAGACTTTCATGCTCATTGTGTGAAGGTCATTTGTAGGTATTGGGACAGAGCTTACACATGCAATCCTGCTGCCTTCTTCACACATTGACTGTGAATGTCTGGGTTCAGGGAAGGCTCCTTGTTCAAGAAAGGCTCAAGCCCTTTATAAACCTTCTTCCCAGGGAGGATTCAATGGATGGGGTCGGTCCAGAGCCTCAAGGTAATTCTTTAAGATGCTGCCACCTGCAGCTCAGTGGTTCACCACACAGGGGAGTTGTCCACAGATCCCAGCAGCTCTGGGCAAGAGATAATATTTTGGAAGGACAAAAACACTAAAGTATCCTTTTTCTTAAGAGAGAGGGCCTAATAGAAAACTATGTTATCTCCAAGAATTTTCTTCATTAGTACTGCAGTTTCTATGAGCCTCTTTAATGGAAAAAATGGAGAACATCAGCAATCCCGAAGCCATTCAGTAAAGCAGAATATGACAGCAAAATATTTTTTTCAGTGAGAACCGAAATCCCAATAGAAATGAAATGTGGACACCATGGTAAAAAAAGGAAAAGTCTTTGCACTTACATTTCTGCATTTAAAAACCAGTCACATTATATTCCATCTCATTCTTAAATCAAGAGATACAGATAGATATTTCTGCAATAATATTTAAAAGAAAGGGGAAAGGAGATCTTTAAAAAGAAGAACCTAGAACCCAAGGACATTCTCTTGATAGTTCTGCCAGTGTCAGAAATTTGGGGAATGGTGGCTTGGGAGAAGGCTTTCTCTGTGGCAGCCCCTAAACTGTGGAACTCCCTTTTCAAAGAGGCACTTCTAGCATATTAATTATATAAAGCAAGTGTAGGGGAACCTTTGGCCCTTCAGATGTTACTACACTATACCACCCATCAGCTCAGCAAGCATGGAGTTGTAGATCAGCAACATCCAGAGAGTCAAGGTTCCCTAGACTGATATATAGCTTACATCGTATGTTGAAGATACATCCATCCTGGCAGTTAAGGTATTTTCGTGGAACCCACCTCTTCTGTTTTATTTAATCTATACTGTGACCGTTTTGGTTGGAATTGGTTTAGTTGCTTTTATAATTGTATATAAACAGTTTCACTTATTTTTATTTGTATAACTAAGGCTACATCCACACCAGATATTTATTCCACTTTAAACAGTCATGGCTCCCCCCTTCCCCCCAAAAAAAAATTCTGGGAAGGATAGTTTGTGAAGGATGCTGAAAGTTGTTAGGAGACCAGTTCCCAGAATTCTCTGGGAAAAGGGGCTGACCGTTAAACCACTTTGGCCATTGGAGCTCCGTAGAAGAATAGGAGTGTCCTAATAAAACACTCAGCAACCTTCACCAACTACACTTCCCAGGATTTTTTTGGGGAAGCCATGGCTGTTTAAAGCGGAATAAATGTCTGGTGTGGATGTGACCTATATTGCTGCAACCCACACTGGGACCCTGCTGTGAAGGGCAGGTAAGAAATTTTATAAATAAATAAATATTGTTATCATAAACATAATCTCTAAGTAAGCAATGCCCTCACAGATGAATACCTTTATTCAATATCTTGCACTTCTGGGACTCAGTTCTCATTTTTTGCCAAACCATAATTTTGTACACACTGCTTAATCCAATTAGTTTTTTTTGTTAAGTACAAACCATAGCTTACCATTATGTCCAAACCAGTATGGTTGCATATCTTACTTACAAACCATGAATTAATCCTTGATATGCAGTTAAGCTATGGAATACACTACTACAACAGGTAGTGATGACCACTGTCTTGGATGGCTTTAAAAGAGGGGGAGATAAGGCTCTCAATGTCTACAAGCCACAATGACTGTGTTCCACCTCCACTGTTGGAAGCCGTATGCATTTCAGCACTAAGTGGGATGGGTATAAGTCTATCTAAAAAGAAGTGGGATGGAATCTAGAACAAACAGGTGCCAAGGAGATAATGGGTAGTATTCAACTAAGTCCTACTCAGAGTAGATTCATTGAAATCAATAGACCTAAGTTTGTTATGTCTGTTAATTTTCATGAGTCTTCTCTGAATAGGGCTAAGACTTAATATAACCTAGAAGCTGCAGAAAAAGAACTAGCGAAAAGGTGCTATAAAGATGTATATCATGAAATCTTCCACAAGTCTACACATTCCTTTCATCAACAAATGTTCAATACATGAGTCCTTGTCTTCTTTGAACATACTGAAAGCTTTAAGGCTTATGGAAGATTTTATTAAAGATATTCTTGTACCACAAACAAGACCCTTCTTGGTTTTGGGCTACCGTACTACAAACAGTGCTTGAAAAAGCATTGTGGTTACAAATAATGCTTTAAAAATAGCAATGAAGAATCAATGTATCTTGTTTTATTGAAATTCTGACATCTTCAAACTTTGACTTTACTAACAAAACAACAAAGCTTCAAATAATACCAAGGTTGTCTTGCTCTCAGCAATAATATTCTTTTCAATAAATAGACTTTTACAGCACTGCTAAACTTTGAGGATTGTGGTTTGATGCTATTCATCAGTCTTACCCATAACTTTTATCTTTTCAAGGAGGGGGAAGGGTGGTTGCACAAATTAGGCCTTCCAGTTTTCTATGGCTGTTGTGTAAATGTGCCTTGCAAAGCAGGTCCAAGTAGAAAACTATGGTACTGAGAAAACCAGTCAACTGCCAACAACAGAATAATTTACAATAATTATTGAAGAAGCTGTGAATACTCAACAGTTTTGAAAGCAAACATATTGGCTATTATTGGTGTTGATCTATAGCTCAGAAGAGTAATATGAGGCTCTTTTTCTTTTGCTGTCTGTACTGCCCTCTGCATTTCCCTGTTTGCTTGGGGATAATGAGGGCTAGAAGTAACATAATGAAAGCCATAGGCCTTATGAATGCCTGGAACTTTGCTGCAGTAAATTGAGTAGCATTAAAATGCATTATATTAGGAGAAATTGCTTGCAAAAATGGTGGTCCCTCCCCTGGTAAGGGAGATGGGGAGGGAGGCAGAGGCCACTACTCAGATCTTTGCACATCAAACCAAGTGCACAACCCCCCACTCAGCCAGCAAGCATAATATCTCTCACTTAACCACCTCCTGGACCCTGCCCTGCCACTAAGGGACACCCACCCAAGCAAACATTTTCCCATGAAATGCAAAAAATACTGCAAATGCAGCACAGTAGCCAGAGAGGGTGGTGGAGGCCACTTTGTGTGCCAAGTGCAAACACAGTATTCACACACACATTGTCGTCTTTTACCTCCACAGTTCTTTATCTCCATTCTTCTGCTGCCTCCTTCAACTCCTTTATCCATGCTCTTGCCCTCCAGCTCCTTTTCCCCTCCACTCCATTCTTCACCACCACCATCCATTTTTTAAACAATTGTTTTCTCCACTCCACCCCATCTCATTCTCCACCTCTCCCTTATTGCCTCCTACCCACCCATGGGGCATGATGGAAGAGTGAAGCTGCACAGAAGTCCAGTTTGAGGCACATGATTTTCATCCACAAATCAAATGAGCAGTCGACTTCCCCTGCTTCCCCCCCCCAAAGTAATGCCCAAAAGTAATGCTGGAAACATTACAATTGCTCCTCAAAAGAAATAAAATTACTCCTCATTCTATTACAATAAAAATGTAAAGGAATTACTTATTCATCACTTGTAACGGATTACTTCCAAGCTCTGATCTTAAGATTTAATTAAAATGGCAAAGAACCTTACCCCAAAGTGGCCTGACCTATGAGTGTTTTATTTATTTATTATTTGATTTATATCCCTCCCGTCCTCCCGGCAGAGCCCAGGTCGGCAAGTGTTTTGACAACCATCACAACTCAGTGCGGGAACTACACCATCTAAACCCAGGAAACAGAATCTATATGAAACTCAATAGTGAAAAGACATGTACAGCTATTGTACAATGATGTAAAGACACACTAAGATCTTATTTAGTCGACACTGAACAAGGAACACTTAATAGAAATAGGAGACATCTCCTTCCTGCTCCTGGGCCAGAACAACTACTTGATGAAGAAGTAGTACCAGAGGACCAGAACCCACCCGAAGAGACTATACAGAAACCCAGAGCTTGGAAAAGTTACTTTTTTAAACTACAACTCCCATCAGCCCCAGCCAGCATGGCCATTGGATTGGGCTGATGGGAGTCATAGTTCAAAAGAGTAACTTTTCCAAGCTCTGAAGAAACCAACCACCAAGACTGGCAGTTAGGTTGATGGTCAGATAATCACTGATTTAAAGATGACTGACTACTGGGAAGACTTATCAAATGTCTCTGTAGTATTCTAAAAGTTTACATAGTTTCACTCATGATTAAAAGGGGTGTGTGGAAATAGAAATAGTCCAACCAATTAATGGTTAAATTTTAGCACTTGGAGCTGATTGGAAGAGCAGCTAGTTACTTGCATGTTTTTCTATGTTAGTTGAATTAAGACTTTATGAAAGGCAGAAGTGTGTCCTCTCTGCTTTCATGATCATACAGTACGTATTATCTTCACTGGTTGGCAGTGGCTCTTTGAGGTTTCAGATGGGGGACCTTACCTGGAGATGCCAAGGATTGAATCTGGGACCTCCTGCATACAAAAATGTGCTCCGATATTGAACTACAGCTGTTCCCCATAATGTTCAAAGGCAATTAAATACAAACACCCCTAAATCCCCTGGTATTACAACGTGAGAACTGCAGTATCCCAGCACTTTCAAAGAGACTAACAGGCTACTCTTTTTGTTTTCTTTTTTGCTTCCATGTACCTTCCTTGTGAACTCAAAGTTAATAATAAAACTGATGTTCTTGAAAACAAGATAACATCAAAGCTTCTGCACAGTTCCTATCATTGTACATCCAGGCTTTGTGCAAAATCAAAGAACTTTCAAATCTCACTCATCCACTGTGATTTGTCGAAAACCGGCTTGGGACTTTAAAAAAAATGTCAAGAGCATTGATTCCACTTGAAGACTTCAGCTGAGAGGTGCGTTTCACAGTTAGTAAGAAACTTGCATTTAGCACAGCTATTGAGATGTGTGTGCACAAATAAGCAGTAGAACCTCAGAAATACAAACCATCTCTTCAGTTGGTGCTCCCTTACAGGGTGAGTTCAGATTGAACAGGTGAAGTGATAACTGGTAAAGTCACCAAGAGATGAAGGTTCATTCAAGTTTGCTATTATGTTAGTGCCAAGGACAGCTGGTCCATGAATTTCTCCTAATTCTTAGAATCTGGGGCCATCTAATGAAGCTGAATGTTGGAAGAGTCAGGACAAGACAAAAGAAAGCACATATTCAGACAGTGCATAGCTAAATTATGGAATCAAACTATGGAATTTGCTCCTACAAAAGATAGCAATGGCCACCAATTTGGATGGCTTTAAAAGAGGATTAGACAAACTCATGGGGAATAAGGCTATCAGTGGCTACTTGCCACAATAGCTATGCTCTCCCTTGACCGTCGGAGACAGTGTAGTATGCCTTTGAATACCAGTTGCTGAAAATCACAAGTGGACAGTGTGCTATTAGTCTCGAGTCCTCCTTCAGAGCTTCTCATGACGATCTGCTTCACCACTATGAGTATAGGATGCTGAGCTACATAGGAATTTGGCATGATCCAGCAGGGCTCTTAGAAGAGAAACAATAGTTTAATGGTCAATATATGGAGGACCTGTACTGGAGGTAAAACTAAAAGTAGTAAAAATAGATACTGGTTGAATGGGTTGATAGTTCTTTATTCTTTGAACTTAGTTCTTTATTCTTTGAACTTAGTTCTGTATTCTTTGAACTGTGACATGCTCCTGGAGGCTTATTTCACCTTCACCTTGGACCAGAACCTGGAGGGAGTAAGGTTCATATCTCAGTGGCTACACCTTGAGGAAAACAGTAGTGCTGAGCACCCCCCCCAAAAAAAATCCATGATAACATAAGTGGCCCATTTAGTACAGCATGCTGTTCTCACAGTGGCCAATTAGATGTCTATGGGAAGGCAGCAAGCAGGACCTGAGTGAAACAGCATTCTCCCCTTCTGTGGCTTTCAGCAACTGCTACTCAGAAGCATCTTGCCTCTGACAGTGAAGATAGAACAAAGCCACTATGGTTAATAGCCAATGATAGCCTTATCCTTCATGGATTTGCTGAATCCTCTTTTCAAGCCATCCAAGTTGGTGACAGCCAGCAAAGTTGGTGGCAAATTTGTGGGTGGAAAAAAGGGGGGATTTTGTGTAATATTCTTGAGGGAGTGTGGTGCCAGTGTGGTGTAGTGGTTAAGGTGTTGGACTACGACCTGGGAGACCAGGGTTTGAATCTTCACACAGTCATGAAGCTCACTGGGTGACCTTGGGCCAGTCACTGCCTCTCAGCCTCAGAGGAAGGCCATGGTAAACCCCCTCTAAATATTGCTTAGCGTGAAAACCATTTTAGGTGTTTTGAATAGACATTGTTTTAAATGCTCTGGTTTTGTTTCTATCTGTTGCATGTTATATTATTTTGATTTTTTTAAAAAAAAATTACTAACAAATATAAATAGTAATAATGATTATTATGGTGAGAAATACACTAGAAAGTATTCCTTAGCATGAGAATAGGTATGCCCTAATGTTCATCTTATGTTTATCCCTTTGGGACTATTGTGGCCTATTCAATGCATTTATTAAGGGTTTTGTTTGTTTGTTTTTTGCTAGCTGATGTTATATAACAAGACACACTAGGTTCGTTATAGTCATATATTTGCATAGAGAGGACCTTCAAAGGAGGGAGAAGTGTACGGCTGATACATTTTCAGGAGGATTTTTTTAAAAAGGAAAAATACCAAAGTGATGCAGAAATGTGGAGAACTTGACTTTGCTGGGAGTAAAGCATCAGCACTTGTAACTGCCATGGGCCCCAAGGAGAACCTGTGGCAGGGATGGGAAGAAGAGTGGGGTACAGAACTTAGAGAGGGGATTGTCAGTTCTGCCAAAGGGAATCAGGATGGCACAGGGGAAGGATTTTCAGAGCCCTCTGAGCCTGCTAGGAGAATTGTTGAGAACAGCCCAGAAGCACCCCCCCTTCCAGAGCTGTCCAAAGACATACCTTGGCATCTAGCCGAGATTTAGCAGAGGAACAAAGTAAAAGTGGCCAGCCGGAGTTACTGGCTCCTATCTCTCCAAGGTCATGGAGAAGGGCCAGACAATAGCTTCAGCTTGAGAAATTACTATCCATTCCTTGAAAAGGTTTGCGCTTAGCAATAGAGGCTAGAAATACGAAGAATTAAGCCGCCGAGTGAAATTTCTGCCCTTCTCTGATATATAATCCTAGCAATGCTTGTGATCCTCTATTGCAACAATTAGTCTTTGCTGCCTCCACCATACCTAGTTTGTATCCAGTGTGTTCCTGTATCCCAATTTAGGCCTAGAATGTGATGCTGCATTCCTGTACTGATTTCTTGAATAAAGCTTT
This sequence comes from Rhineura floridana, assembly GCF_030035675.1. Lineage (NCBI taxonomy): Eukaryota > Metazoa > Chordata > Lepidosauria > Squamata > Rhineuridae > Rhineura > Rhineura floridana. The sequence goes on along the minus strand of NC_084495.1, from coordinate 14,374,542 downwards.
ATGCAGAAAAACCCAGTCCTCAAGTCCTGAGTCTGTTTCTTTGGTTGGGAGCCAGGACAGTAACAAGTAACCTTAACCAGTGGGAGTAATAGACATAAAGGCAGTATATTCTTCCCTCGCTGATTTCTTCTTTAGTAACTACTTGTTTGTTTCCCCTCAGGCTTTATTTCCTTCCTATTCCTTTTCTAGTCAGTCAGAGATAGTACCAGTGAATGTGACTCTCATGGCTCTGCAATGGCCACAAGTATGCCTGTATACAGAATTACTTTATTTCCCACTAGTAATCAATCTTAAGTTATTTTTATTCTTTCAACCACCAGACTTACCAGACTACTCATTTCTGCACTCCATGGCAATATAAATAAAACTCCAATAAATTTAAGACTGGAGAAATGAGAAAAGGAGAGAAACCAAAGCTGACATATTTGCCCATCCCTAGCAGATTGTTAAAATATGGAATTGGCTCCCACAAGATGTAGTTAGTGATAATCACCAACTTGGATGGCTTTTAAAACAGGGTTAGACAAATTCATACAGGATAAGACTATCAATGGACATCATTTATTTATTTATATCCCACTCTTCCTTTCAGAAAGAGCCCAGGGTGGCAAACAAAACACTAAAACACTCTAAAACATCTTAGACTTTAAAATATATTAAAACAACACATCATGAAACATATTTTTAAAAAAGCTTTAAAAACACCTTAAAAGCAATTCCATCACAGACACAGACTGGGATACAGTCTCTACTTAAAAGGCTTGTTGAAAGAGGAAGTTCTTCAGTAGGTACCAAAAAGATAACAGAGCTCTTGCCTGTCTAATATATAAGGGGAGGGAATTCCAAAGGGGAGGTGCCACAACACTGAAGGTCCACTTCTTCTGTTGTGCGGAACAGACCTCCTGATAAGAAGGTATATGCAGGAAGCCCATATCTGCAGAGCACAGTGATTTACTGGGCATATAAGGGATCAGACGATCTTTTGGGTATCCTGGTCCCAAGCTGTATAGGGCTTTATATACCAAAACCAGTATCTTGAACTTGGCCAGGTAGCTAATGGGCAGCCAGTGCAATTCTTTCAGAAGCAGGGTCACATGTTGGTGATATTGTGCCCCAGGGAGCAGTCATGCACCAGCTGCAGCTTCCAGACCAACCTCAAGGGCATATAGATCATAATGGCTATGTAGTATGTAGAGTGTCTGTTAATTTGGACAGATAGGCGACTAACAAATAAAATTTATTATTATTATTATTATTATTATTATTATTATTATTATTATTATTATTATTATTATTACAGTACTACAGTATCAGAGGGTGTATACCTCTGAATACCAGTTGCTAGAATCACAAGTGAGGATGTTTCATTTATTTAATGTCATGCCCAAACAGGTCAAAGACTGGCACAGACACGTGGGTGTGCTTTTCTTTAGTAGATTTAATGGAAAGTTCAGAGCACTTCATGAATCAACTTACAGGTTACACAGGATTCAGCATCTTTACTAGGAATAACTAGGCATGACTACACTGCACTAAGGTGTTGTCACAGCAATTAGATATGTCTCCTCACCAGTATTAAGGATTCTGCGTGAGGAAAGTCTCACTGTTGGGATCATACACAAGGGCTCCTCCTCAGAGGGACCGTAGGAAGTCTTTGAGCCTGCAAGTGCCACAGCCTACATGTCCAAGATGAGGGCAGCTGGACCATCTCCTCAACATCCTCCTCAGGAGGGGGGCTGCATGGGAGGGGAGTGAAAGAAAGGTGGAGAGGCAACTTCCAGATTGGGCTGTGCATCATCAGTGGTAACTAGATCCACAGTGGTGGTGCTGCCACTGTCAACAGTGCAGAAGCCTTCAAGCTCAACCATGTCTGGAGGAGCATCACTAGTGCCTTCCCCCAAGTCTGAGTCTGTCTTCTCCTTGTCCCTCAATGCCCTTTCCATGGGACTCATGAGATTTAAGACATTTCTATACCACTAAACTATCCACATATCTAAGTACACAAAAATGAATGTTTCTTCTTATGTTCTCAATTAGTTGTTTAAAAAAAAGAAGCATTCCAAGACGCCTCTGTTAAAATCTAATTACACAGGCCCAGGTATCTTTGATATTTCTGCCAGATTTAAAAAAGAGGAAAACATTGCTCTTTAATAAGATAAATTTGACTAACTATTCAGCTCAATGAAAAACCCTCAAAGTCAGCACTACAAAATCCCACAGGAGTTAAGGAAAGTTATTTTTTAAATTGTTCCAGAGTGTAAAAACCATGCATCTTTATTACTGAACTAGAACCAAAGTAGCAGTGCTGGAACATTTCAATTTTAAGCAAAACTAAGTCCCACTGTGGACATTTAACCAACAAATGAAAAAATATTTATTGGCTTCCATACGTTAACTACAACTCCACAAATTGTCCGTGTAATTAAATATTTTGCGTCTGTGAAGGGAAGTTGCAGTAATAAAGAAGGGGAGAAAATAATCCCAACAGACATCACTAGCAGTAGCTAGAAACACACTCTGTGCAGTTAGAACTCCTTGGCTGTTTTTACTGCTACCAACTTTTTAAGAGGGAAAACTTTAAAACATGTACCTCATAAAAATAGCTCTTTTGTTATTTCTAAGACAGATTGTTTGAGACATCCTGATGGCACTACATTTGGAGGGCTGATCCTTGAAGTGTTAGGATAATTAATACCTTTGCAGTTTCTATGCACTTCGTCGTGTTTTTTTTAAAGAATCCTTTCTGTAACAAAAATAAGTTACAAGTTTTATGCCAGTTATTTCACTCCTAAAACTCAAACTTTTATCATTTGACAACAAATATATAACTTCAGTTTCAGTCTCAAAAGGAGTGTTTGAAAAGAACTTTGTCAACTGACCTAAACTGAATACCACTTTACAAAATGGGGGGGGGTAGACCAAAACTAAAAGCTGTGCCCAATGGCTTGTGTTTATTTCATTTATCATGACTGGCTATCACTGCTATTCTTAGAGCTCACAAGCTGGTATGTGTTTTGCTGAAGGTTTTTTCTCTTCCCTGTGGCAAGAAAGTTCAGTATCTGAATGACCATGAAACACACTGCTGAGGAAAAAAAATTAGTTCTTTATTGAAGCAAAAGCAATTGGTTGTGACAAGCAGGCACTTACACTTAATGAGCACAGATCTTATCTCACATTCTCTGTTTTTCCTGCTGGAAGCCCCCAGACGACAGACAGGAGAGATCCCTTTATGGCCCTGTTTGGATTTACACCATGCCACCTTTCCCTACAGGCCAATGTTGAGGCTTATCTGCCCGGATGGAGGGCCCTCTATTTATACCCAAAAATACCCTCTGGGAGGGGACACAGGTGGCACCTATACCTGTGAGATTTTTATATTTCGCAGGGGCAAGTGTCTTTAGATCTCATACTATTGACTTTTGTTTATCTTACAGTGGCCTTGAAATTGTGTTTGTAAGAGATGAGAATACAGCTCTGAAGCCTTTCCCCACTCTCTGAGTGTGTGAAAGCCTTCTCTCTAATGAGCTCATCCTGGTTGTTTTGACTAATTAAACAGCCTTTCCCAGTTCCTGTTTTTAGGCAGAGCAAAACACTCCTTTCCCCACTCTTTATTCTAAACAGCATCAGAAAGCCTGCAATTTGAGCTTACTGCTCTAAATACAACTTTCCAGCCTCCAGTACTATGCAATAAGCACCCCATAAATCAGGGGTATGAGACAAGAATTATGGGACAGGGGGAATGGGGCATGCCACACTAAGCTTTCAGTTGTACATCTAGATGTCTTCCAGAGTTTTGCCCCTATCACCAGGGAACGGGGAACTACAGACCAGTCAGCCTAACGTCAATCCCTGGAAAAGCTCTGGAGCAGATAATAAAGCAGTCAACCTGTAAGCATCTTGAAAACAATGCAGTGATTACTGGGAGCCAACATGGATTTATGAAGAACAAATCCTGCCAAACTAATCTTATCTCATTTTTTGATCTGGTAACCTTCCTGTAGACTGTGGGAATGCTGTGGACATAATATATCTTGACTTCAGCAAAGCTTCTGACAAAGTGCCCCATGATATTCTGATTAGCAAGCTAGCTAAATGTGGGCTCGATGGAACAACTATCAGGTGGATCCACAGTTGGCTCCAGAATCATATTCAAAGAGTGCTTATCAGTGGTTTCTTCTCAAACTGGGCAGAAGTAATGAGTGGGGTACCACAGGGCTCGGTCCCGGGCCCAGTGCTCTTCAACATTTTTATTAATGACTTGGATGAGGAGGTACAGAGCATGCTTATTAAATTTGCAGATGATACAAAATTAGGGGGCATAGCTAATATCATGGAAGACAGAAACAAAATTCAAAGGGACCTTGAGGCTGGAGCATTGGGCTGAAAACAACAGAATGCAATTCAACAGGGATAAATGCAAAGTTCTACAATTAGGAAAAAGAAACCAAATGCACAGTTATAAGATGGGGGATACTTGGCTCAGCAATATGACATGTGAGAGGGATATTGGTATTGTTGTTTATCACAAGCTGAATATGAGCCAACAGTGTGATGTGGCTGCAAAAATGTAAATGCTATATTAGGCTGCATTAACAGAAGTATAGTTTCCAAATCGCATGAAGTACTAGTTCCCCTCTATTCAGCACTGGTTAGGCCTCATTTTGAATACTGCGTCCAGTTCTGGTCTCTGCACTTCAAGAAGGATGCAGACAAACTGGAACAGGTTCAGAGGAGGGCAACAAAGATGATCAGGGGACTGGAAACAAAGCCCTATGAGGAGAGACTCAAAGAACTGGGCATGTTTAGCCTGGAGAAGACTAAAGGGAGATATGATAGCACTCTTCAAGTACATGAAAAGTTGTCACATAGAGGAGAGCCAGGATCTATTCTCGGTCGTCCCAGAGAGCAGGACATGGAATAACGGGCTCAAGTTGCAGGAAGCCACATTTCGAAAAACTTCCTAACAGAGGCATACAACAATGGAACCAATTACCTAGAGAGGTAGTGGGCTCTCCGAAACTGGAGGCATTCAAGAGGCAGCTGGACAGCCATCTGTTGGGAATGCTTTGATTTGGATTCCTGCATTGAGCCGGGGGTTGGACTTGATGGCCTTATAGGCCCCTTCCAACTCTACTATTCTATGATTCTATGTTCCTGCCTGTCCATAAACCCCTTCTCTTCCAGTCTGAAAACTTAAATTGTAGGGGTGCACAAACATCTCTGTGTTTGGATCGAACATGAGCCACGTTTTTGTGAATGCTTGGGTGGGGGGAATGCTCAAAGAACCCCAGTGCACCTATTTAACTAGATAAACAATGCTTCTATTGATTTCAAAAGGCAGAGTGAAAATCTGATAGATAGGAGCATAGGTGGCTGTCTTATACCAAGTCATATCATCGGCCCATCCAGCTCAGGGATGGGGAACCATAATACTTCTTTTCTGGACAATCTTCTGCTTGCCAGTGGTGGGAGGGGCAAGAGGCAAAAGTGGAAGGAAGAATGAATATGAATTTTACTTTTGAACAGTAGGCTAGTTTCTATACACAACCTTCTCTACTCTCTATCCAGGCAAACAAGAGACACTATCAGAGTTGATAGATATCAGCCAGGCAAAAACACTCATGGTTTGTGAGAGGTGTGGCCTGGGAAGAGGCGGTGTGGCTAGGGAGGGTGTAAGGCTGGCAGAGTCCTGAGGATCAGATAGAAAGGTTTGGAGAGCCTCATTTGGCTCCTGGGCTTGAGGTTCCTTATCCCTGATCTAGCTCAATATTGGCAGACACTGCAAATGACAGTTCCCAGGATTCTTTGGGGGAAGGCATGCCTGTTTAAAGTGGTATCATAGTGCTGTAAATACATAGTGCAGATGGGGCCTAAATGTTGTGGGAACTTCCACAACAATCATTTTCTAGCTTTTTAAATTGTTGTAATTGTTTCTAATATAGAATGTTAAACCATTGTAACCTGTCCTGGGACCTGCTTGTGAATGATAGGTAATAATAATGATAATAATAAGTGGCTTGAGGGAGGGATCCAGGGTTGATGTTATATTTTAAAAGGTTTTCTGCATATGCATTATCAATGTTTGAAGAGGGGGCACACAGACACATGATGAAGGACTGAATGTCTAAAGATTGTAGTGGATCCTTCCGTGACTAGAAAACAAATTCTATTTGCATTTTTCCCCAGTCACAAGACTAGCTGTTGCAACAGTGCTTGTGTCCTCACTTCAGTGTTAATGTGAGGAGAACACCCACGCAAGTAGTTACTTCTAGGAGTTAGCCAGCTGAGGTAACATCTGCACTGTTTCCTATGTTCTTGCTGCTTCAACATTTGAACTTAATCCAGTCCACGGGCAATTTACTTTAGATAGAGAAGGCTATGGGAAAACAAGGCAGGTGATGCATAAAATGGTAATTGTGGCTCACTGCTTAGGAATTTCAGGAATGCATTTTAAAATATTATTGGGGGGGGCTCAGGGCTGTTCAGTGAATCCCAGCTAGGGATGGGTGAATCAGACTACTTTGATTTCTCATTTTTTTCTAACTTCAATTCTCCATATTTTCACAGATGTTTGTGCCTTTTAAAAAAGTCCTCATGAAAATTCATTAGCTTTTTAGTGCAAATTTCTCCTAATCTGCACGGGGTTTTTTTTGCAAAGCCGTTTTCCCCAGTGCACATTTAAGCAAGGCAATTCCCCCTAATATAATGTATGTTACGTTGTTTTCACCAACATATGCATTTGTATGCACATGTGACACTAGTATATGCATTTTTGTACATATTATTCGGCTGGAGAATTGCATTGCAAAATTTGGAGAAGTGCAAATTGTGAAGGATGGCTATGTTTCGGTTCACACATTGTTTTGGAAAGTGCGAACTATGTAGGTTCACCTTTCCTTGAGAATTGAATCAAATTTCTTCCCCATCAGTAAATATCAGTACCAAAATTACAAATACATACAAACTAGGCTTCAATAAACCCACACTCGTGCTTTTCACATGGTCCTGATGTCTAAGCTACTCATGCTCCCAAAATTATGATGTTTGGGCAAAAAAAGATACTTCACTTGACTTGTTAATAACTAACAAGTGAACATATTCCCAAACACTGGAAAAGAACTAAATAGTAAATAGCTGCAATCATTCTTAAAAGTTCTCTGCTGAAGAAATTGCCATAACAATCAAAAGTGGGGTATGACTCAAGAATAGCTTTGAAGATCAGCCTAAGCTCCTTGGACCATTAGAAAGCCTTAATTAAAGTTAATGTATTCTGCTACCAAAACACCTGATCCCCATTCTATTTGCGTAGCAAGTGCCTGGGTCTCACAACAGCTCATCTTCCTTTGCGTATTTTTCAGAGACAAGAGTAAATGATGCTCCAAAGCTCTACAGCATCATTTGCTGAATGATGACATTTTGTTTTTCCTTAAGAGGAGTCATTTGTGGGTTTTTTTTAAAAAAAATCTGGGCACAGCATTTTAGACATGCTGAACGTCTTGGGCATGCTCTGTGGAATTTTATATTTTATTTTTGTCTTTAAACACTAGACCTCCATATACTATTAGCATCTGATACTGAAAGCCCCCTAAATTCAAAAAAATGGTTTGGGACATGGCATAAAGGTCTGCAGGTTGGATGGGGGGGACACACCCACCACCTTAAAACTAAAGTACCCTTGAGTATGCAGAACCAGTTGTATGCTTCCATGAATTTGTATGTATGTATGTTTATTGTTACAGTCAAGGACCCGAAGTGAACACATAAAAAGGATTTTACAGAAACAACAAAATAAAATTCAGAATTACAGTCATTATAAAGAAGCATGAATTGATTGGGCTGCCTATATAAATTTAGCGGTTTGAATGGTGATATCTTTATCCGAACCGGACAGCAGTATAACTATCATTTCGTTAGGAGAAAGATTTTTAAATTTCTGGTTCATCAGGATGGGTTTGAGGAATTTAGATCGAATTTGAGTATATAGCACACAGTCCAACAACGAGTGACAGAGAGTTTCAGCCACTTCTAAAACACAGGGGCAAATACGCTGTTCATAAGGAATGTGATGAAATCTTCCTTCCATAATTGCTGAGTTTAGAACATTAAATCTGGCTTTTGAAAAAGCCAGATGCAATTTAGGAAAAGTGATCAGATAAAAGTAGGAAGCAGGTTTACCAGATGGAAAAGTTAAGTTTAAATGAATGGGGGAGCAGATTTTTGTGGCACAGGCAGTTGAGTTTTGTAAATCAGCATCATTAAGCCGAGAGCGAATTAAAGAGGTTACTGCATTTGGGGCCTGTGTAGCCAAGTAATCCGTGGATAAACCTATTTTCGTTAGTTCTGCTTCAATTTTTTTAAGCCAGGAAGATGGATATGGATCATCCCAAAAATGAGCTTTAAGGCCTTGAGGGGGAGTTAAAGATATTTTCGCCCAGTACCTGGTAGTCATAGTCCACGCCCAACAGTCCAAGGAGGACAGACCACATTCAAGTCTTAAAGCCGCAGAAGGGACGCGACGGGGCAGGGCTAAAAGGCTGTGAAGAAAACTGGAAAGCGTGGATTCAACTGAAGGACCAAAATAGTGGATCCAAATGGGGACACCATAAAGGAGTTGGGGAACAATCTTGTATAAAAATAACTTAATAAGTGCTGGAACAAATCGACCCCCTTTAAAATAAAAGTAACGGAGTAAGCTCTTTGTGGAATATCTTGCCTTCATTACTGCTGCTCTTACGTGTGTAGTCCAACTTAAGGAGGAATGAAAAGTTATGCCCAAATACCTGTAACTAGCGACTTGTGCTATTTGGTGAACATTTATTGACCAAACAGGTAGGGATTTTTTATTAGAAAAAACTAAGATTTTTGTTTTTTCAAAGTTTATGACTAATTGATTGTTATTGCAGTAAGACATAAACGTCTTAAACATACGAGTTAGGCCAATTTTTGAGAAGGACAAGAGCACAGCGTCGTCCGCATAAAGCAGTAAAGGGCATCGTTCGGAGGCAATTTTGGGGATGTGAAAGTCCTGGGATAAACAGTGCTCTTTCAGATCATTTAAGTATATGTTAAAGAGAAGGGGAGCCAGGACACAGCCTTGCCTCACCCCTATGAACGTAGGAATAGGGTTTGACAGCCCACCATCTTTGCCACAGCAGACCCGGAGGGAGGTATTTTGATGTAGTTTGTAGATCAGAAAAAGGAGTCTCTTATCGATAGAGGATTGTGAAAGTTTAAACCAAAGTTTGTCCCGTGGGATGGAGTCAAATGCAGCCCTTAGGTCAATAAAGGCAGCATGTAGACCTGTGCTGTTGTATTTGTTATATTTCTCAGCAAGATGCTGTAAAATTAAGCAGTGGTCCAGTATGGAGCAACCCTTACGAAACCCTGCTTGTTCTGATCCCAAAATATTTTGCTCGTCGAGCCAGGACTGAAGTTTTATTTTCAAGTAGAGTGCATACAATTTACCAATGGTAGATAAGAGGCTGATGGGACGGTAGTTAGCAAGGTCATGTTTATCTCCTTTTTAAAAAATAGGTATAATAATAGCCTCTTGCCAAGAGGGAGGGAAGTGACCCGATTTATTGAAGTTGGAAAACAGATTAGCTAATAAAGGGGCCCACCAGTTTAAGTTATTTTGTAAAAGTTCAGCGGGGATGTTGTCTGTAGCTACACATCATATGATCATTCTAAATGGTCTTAAGAGTATTGACGATTGGGCAGAGTACACCTATATTTCCAATCATGGCTCTAGCACAATCGATTATGCTTTAATCTCCCAAAACTTCATATACATGATAGATGAATTCTCTATTGGAACGAAATTAAATAGTGATCACCTTCCCTTAAATCTGTCATGTACTATACCAGGAGGAATTAGTCTAGCCCATAAATACAACTTTTCAGATAAATTTTCTTCCCATCACAAACGACCTGTTTGGTCACTTTCCCTAGCCACATGTCTAGAAAAGTTTTTGCTCTCTCCAAGTACCGAAGCCCTGCGCTCCCTGATGATGAACTCGAACTCTCCCAATGAGATTCTTTTCAAATACAATTCCCTATCTTCTATGCTATGTACTTTACTATCTCCCTGTTCACTTAACTACAATCCCACTAACCTAAACCGCCCTAAATGGTTTGACCAAGACTGTTTAGCCCTAAAACTACGGTTAAGGTCCATTTACTACAATTACCGGCAACAACACCTGGCCCATCTCCCCCCTGAATACTTTTCCACCAAGAGACTTTATAAGATGACCCTTGTCTCAAAAAAAACCCAAGCAACTAAAGAGGAATGGAATAACCTTATTGTCGCATCCAGACAAAACAATTCCGAGAAATTTTGGGGCATTATCACTAAGGCCTTTAAAACCCAACCTCTAGCCTTGTATTCTATTTCCCCCCATGTCTGGGAAAATTATTTCATATCGCTATACCAAAATAAATATCCCACCATTTCAATAAATTCCCCGATTCATGACCCTCTTCTCCCTCCGGACTGGCCGCCTGTGGACCAAGCTCATATTAGGGAACTGATTATAGGCCTCAATAAAGGAAAAGCCCCAGGCCCAGATGAATTTGTCTAATCCACTTTTGAAGCTATCGAAGCCAATTCCATTGTTTCACTATCTGCTGTATGGCCACATTCACACTGTACATTTATTCCACTATTATTCCATTTTAAACAGTCATGGTCTCCCCCAAAGAATCCTGGGAAGTGTAGTTTGTGAAGGATACTGAGAGTTGTTAGGAAAGCCATAATCCCCTTACAGGCCGGCAATTCTCTGGGAAAAAAGACTGACTGTTAAACTACTTGGGGAATTGTAGCTATGTGAGGAGAATAGGGATCTCCTAGCAACTCTCAGCACCCTTCACAAACTACACTTCTCAGGATTCTTTGGGGAAAACCATGACTATTTAAAGTGGAATGATAGTGGAATAAATGTACAGTGTGAATGTGGCCTATGAAGAAGACTTTCTTTCATCTGTCCTGCATCTTCCAATGTTCACCTTCATTGGATGTCTGTGAGTTCTACTGATATAAGAAAGCAAGAAAAACTTTTATCTCTCCTTTCCCCATACCATGAATACTTTTATACACCTTTATAATGTCCCCTCATATTTGCTTTTTCTCTAAACTAAAGAGCTCCACCTGTTACTGTTTTCCCTCACAGAGGAGTTGCTTCATCCCCTTGATCATTTTGGTTGCCCTTTTCTGAAACTTTTCCAGCTCTACAATATCCCTTTTTTAGGTGAGGTGACTATAACTATACAAAGCGTCCCAAGTGTGGCCACACCATAGATTTGTATAACAGCATTATGATATTGGGAATTTTTTTCAATCCCTTTCTTAAACATGCTGAACCTCTCTTTGATATCTGTGAAGGCTGTGAATGGGTGCAACAGGCTCAAACTTAATCCAAACAAAATAGAAGTGTTGTTAGTAGGTGTGTTAGTAGGTGGACTGTTTCTCAGGATTGGGTTTTGAGCAAGTTCTAGATGGGGTGCAACCAACACCATCCCCTAAAAGATCAGGGGAATGGTATGGGCATACTTCTCAATATGGTGCTCCTGTTTGATTTATAGATGCCATTGGTGGTGAGGGTGGCCTTTTTCCACTGGTAGATCAGCTACCACTTTTCCTGAGACAGGCAGACCTTGCAACAATCATTCAAAAATCAGATTATTGTAACACGTTGCTGTGGGGCTGCCACTGAAAAGTATTCAGAACCTTCACTTAGTGCAAAATGCTGCATCCTAGGATAGGTCCTAGGCTTTCTGATTTTATCACACCAGTTCTACTGGCTGCCTATTAGTTTCCAGGCTAAATTCAAGGTGTTAGTCTTTATCTTTAAAGCCCATAATGGATTGGTAACTGGATACCTTAGGAACAACCTCCTTCCATATGTTTCTTCTGCATGCTGCAGTCATCATCTGAGGCCCTGCACCAAATTCCCCAGCCACAGAAGGTGAGGCTGGTGTCAGCTAAGGGTAGGACCTTTTCTATTGTGGCCCCTATCCTATTTCAAATTGAGGTCCATCAGTGGGCATCGCTATACTGCTTGAGAGGGTCAGTGAAGACCTGGGCTTTTCAAAAGGGCTTAGGTTGATTTTGTAATTTTTGCTTGCTTGGTTATATTGGTTCTGCTGGAATTTGTCGAACCAGGTAGATATTGTTAATGTATTAATTTGAATGCATTGCTTGGGGGGTATATTTGTTTCATTTTGTATTATTACTGTCAGCTGCCTTGAATCTCTCTAATGAAATTATTTATCTTGGGTGTAGGCAGATGGGCAATCTCAGCCAGTCTGGCATTAAATTGCAAAGGGGCTGACATCACAATAACACATAGCCAGTCAGAACTGGTTACACATTGACATCACTAAGGACAAAAGGAACAGCATTGCACTCATTCTCAGTGGGTGAACAATTTCACCCTTTTACTCAGGGAGGGGAATATCACAGAAAATATCCCACTTTCCACTCAGTCCAATTTATTTGTTTCTTTTAACTCTTCCAAAGATTTTTCTAAAAACAAGAACCAGTGACCACTGTCATGCGTTTCATTAAATAAGCAACCACCCATCACAATGAATTATTATACTGTAGAATAAAAACAAACTGGAGGACTGGTTTTGTATCTCCAGGCTAAAAAAAAAAAAAAAAAGTCCAGTTCAGTTACCAATGCAACTTAACTCAAGTTAGAAAATACATTTTAAAGAGTCTTATCCTCATTCCCTCCAGTAGAAACCAGAATTTCTGTCCAAGAAAAGATAAGACTATATGCTTTTTAAGGGCCTGCTGGCAGTGTAGTCATCTCTCTTATTACAGGAGCCAAGCATACCAATTAGTAGCCGAAACAGTAGAGGCGTTCATGGTCTTCACAATTTGCCTTGTATCTCTCTCCGTGTGTGTGTGTGTGTGTGTGTGTGTGTGGGCAAGAAGAATGTTTTTAGAGAAGGTAAAGATGTTTCCAAAGGGCAACAGCTACATAACTAAAACACTCATGTAACAGATCGACACAAGGCTCTTTGTTGTTTGTAGCAGAAATGTCACACACATTTTTTTTACCTCAGAATATTGTACCTCAGAATATTTAGCTCATTTTTTAAAATAAATAAAGATCTTCATAAACATATAATTGTAGCTCTGTTATCTTTGATGTGTAGCCAGGCCACTATCAGCTACCAGCTGTGAAAGAAATAACTGTTTCAGCTTGTATATTTCCCTTTCATTTTATTTATTTTTTTACATACGAAAGAGAAACACAACTGGCTAGAGGGAGGAGGACAGAGGTTGCATTCAAATGCATGGAGTGGGCTCTGCATCCCAGCTGGAAACTGGATTTGACAGTGAGTACCTGTGATCGACTATTTCCTGCTGAGGATATTGCAGAGGCAATGGAGTAGCATTCAAAGCAGCATTTTCTCTAACGTATTTCTCTGGCTTCATTTATCTGTTCAGTGAATAGGAAATCTGCTTCAGCCACTCTGCCAAGAGATGCTATTTCTTTGGCTTCAAATACGTTTTTCACTTTGCCATAGTGGTAACGCAAAAAGTGTTATAAACAACACAAATGTCTTTTATTGCAAGGAATGCTTAATTTGTGCAGCATTTTAAGCAAGACCTTGAATACATCTAGCTTTCAGTTCTGGCAATGCAGTTTCTCTGAATTATGTGGATTGTGGCCTTCCTAAATAAATTTGGCATCCGTCGTACATGCAAATTATGAGATGCAAACAGTGTTTTCATTTGCTAACTTGCATATGCTTGCACAATCTTTCTGCTCATTTTACCCACAACTTTTTCCGCACATCTCAAATGATGGAGGCACAGAGAATTGCATTTCATTTATGTACACATCTCTTTTGAGGACAGCCTATCTGTCACAGGGATAGAACCAACCCCCAGTGATTATATTGCTGTCAAATCTTACTTAGTTGCTGCATGCTTAAGTAAAACATCTTTTTTCACAAGCTCCATAGACTGAAGATTATAATTGCTCTCTCTCAGTTGGAATGATATGGTTTCTTTATTGCATATAAGGCTTACAGTATACTCTCTATGACAGTGTTTTCTAGTTACTTATGAAAAGATTTACCCTCTGCATTTGTATATTCAAAAGCCTTAATGGATTAAGGCAATGATAAGGGATATCCCCACCACCACCAATCCTAACAGCAATAAATTATCATCTGCTTCTGCTGTGAGAGTTTTAAGATATTGATTCATTTCATTTGCTTTCCCTCTGCTGTTCTTTCTTATTGTTTTTTTTTGTGTGCTGCATTTGTAATTTGATTGTTTTGATACTGCATTTTTACACAGAGATTTTTGGATATGGAGCTGCATCGAAATATTAATATATATATGATAAATATATAAATAATACCATAAATACAACAGGAAATGAATGACTAAGGGTAACTTTGTCTATTTTATGGATTTGGATTCCTGTATTGAGCAGGGGGTTGGACTTGATGGCCTTACAGCCCCCTTCCAACTCCACCATTCTATGATTCCATGTTTCGAATCCAAAGGATTCTCCATGGTATAAAGGAGCAGCCATTGTCATGTATGGAAAGTGTTAGTAACCTCTAATAACACAACTAGACTTGGGGAAGAAATTTGATTCCGTTTGCATTTGAAGGCAACCCTACCTAATTCGCACATCCTGAAACAATGTATGAGCTGAAGCACAGCCATCCTTCAAAATCTGCACTTCTCCAAATTTTGCAGTGCAGTTCTGCAGGCAAGTAATGGGTACAAAAATGCATATACTAGGCTAATGTGTGCATAAAAATGCAAATATTGGTGAAAATCAGTAGTGTAGTGGCAAATTCACCATCTGGACGTCGAGGAGACGCTGTACCTGGTGAAGCTGCCCATCCCGGCCGAGTGGGTGACGCTGGGCGACTTCAAGGCGCTCCTCAACTGGTCCAACTATAAGTTCTACTTCAAGTCTATGGACGATGATTTCAGGGAAGAAACCGATGATGCTGGTGAGCGAATCCTTTGCAACAGCTGCTCAATGTTTGAGGACTAAAATTCTTGAAGTGGCAGTACTACATTTTAAGGACAGATTATCTCCAGGCCTGTAAAGAACCTTGTTTTTTTTAACAATGTTAATATTTTGTTATTTAATTTTTTGTGCACTGCAGTCTTTTTTTGATGTGTATTTTGCATTTGTGTTTATTTTTATTTTTTTGTGAGCTGCCTTGAGGGCCTTTTGGCCAACAGGCGGCATAGAAACAGAATAAATAAATAAATAAATAAATAAATAAATAAATTCAGAAGTGCAGGGTCCCTTTATGATCATCAAAGCCATGCCCTGTCCCCTTCCTCTCCTATTTTGCTGCTGGGTTGAGAATGAGATCCTTGTTAATAATAATAATAATAATAATAATAATAATAAAATTTTTATTGTTAGTCGCCTATCTGTCCGAGTTAACGGACACTCTAGGCGACATACAACAATGCAAAATACATGAATCAATATACAAATCAACAAGTCATAACATCAATTCATCTAAAGCCATCCTTCAATTAATACACCATAAAACTAGTCCACCCCAGAAACCCCATAGGCCTGCCTGAATAGCCAGGTCTTTAAGGCTCGGCGAAAAGCAGGGAGGAGGCATGTCGAAGGTCAAAAGGAAGCGAGTTCCAGAGGGTGGGGGTCACGATCGAAAATGCCCTCTCTGTGGTCCGCACCAGCCTAGCTGTTTTAACCGGTGGGACCGAGAGAAGGTCTTATGAGGCTGATCTTGTTTGGCGGCATAATTGGTGATACTGGAGGCGTTCCTTCAGATAAACTGGGCCGAAACCGTATAGGGTTTTAAAGGTCAATACCAACACCTTGAATTGGGCCCGGTAAACAACTGGTAACCAGTGTAGTTAATGCCTTCACCCACCACAACAGATGTTCCTCGGAGCCAATGCGCATGAAAGAGGAGTGTGTTAGCTACTGAGAAGAGACCGCTTTTAAAGAAACCTTCCTTAGACCCAGATAACTTGAACAATTATAGACCGGTGGCGAATGTCCCCTTTTTGGGCAAGGTTCTGGAGCGGGTGGTCGCCGGTCAACTCCAGGTGCTCTTGGATGAGACCGATTATCTGGATCCGTTTCAATCCGGTTTTAGGCCTGGTTTTGGCACTGAAACAGCCTTGGTCGCCCTGTATGATGACCTCTGTTGGGAGAGGGACAGAGGGAGTGTGACTCTGTTGATTCTCCTTGATCTCTCAGCGGCGTTTGATACCATCGACCATGGTATCCTTCTGGGGAGACTCGTGGAGTTGGGAGTTGGAGGCACTGCCTGGCAGTGGTTCCGCTCCTACTTGGCGGATCGTCGCCAGAAGGTAGTAGTTGGGGAACATTGCTCGACACCTTGGACTCTCCATTGTGGAGTCCCTCAGGGGTCGGTTTTGTCCCCCATGCTTTTTAACATCTACATGCAGCCTCTGGGTGCCGTCATCAGGAGTTTTGGAGTGCGTTGCCACCAGTACGCTGATGACACGCAGCTCTATTTCTCCTTTTCATCTTCTACAGGTGAGTCTGTGGATGTGCTGAATCACTGCCTGACCGCGATAATGGACTGGATGAGAGCTAATAAACTGAGACTCAATCCAGACAAGACTGAGACACTGTTGGTGAATGCCTTCCCTGCCCAGATGGTGGATGTTTACCCTGTTTTAGATGGGGTTACACTCCCCTTGAAGGAACAGGTTCGTAGTCTTGGGGTTCTTTTCGATCCTTCCTTGTCTCTTGAGGCGCAAGTGGCCTCGGTGGCAAGGAATGCATTCTACCACCTTCGGTTGGTAGCCCAGCTACGCCCCTATCTGGACAGGGATGACCTCGCCTCAGTTGTTCATGCTCTGGTAACTTCTAGGTTGGATTACTGTAATGCGCTCTACGTAGGGCTGCCCTTGAAGACAGTTCGGAAGCTTCAGCTAGTGCAAAACGCAGCAGCCAGACTGCTGACGAGGACCAGCCGGTCAGTGCATATAACACCTGTTCTGGCCCGTTTGCACTGGCTACCCATTTGTTTCCGAGCCAGATTCAAGGTGCTGGTTTTGACCTATAAAGCCTTACACGGCGTGGGACCGCAGTATCTTGTGGAACGCCTCTCCCGCTATGAACCGACCCGGTCACTTCGCTCAGCATCTAAGGCCCTCCTCCGGGTACCAACCCATCAGGAAGCCCGGAGGACAGTTACTCGATCTAGGGCCTTTTCTGTAGTGGCCCCCGAACTGTGGAACAGCCTCCCCGAAGAAGTACGCCTGGCGCCGACGCTTCTATCTTTTCGGCGCCAGGTTAAGACCTGGCTATGCTCCCAGGCATTTTAAGCGTTTAATGTTATAATTTTAAATCTTTTTTGTTTGCTGTTTATGTTTACTGTTGGTAGGTTGATTTTATTGTTATATTCTGTATTTTAATCTTTTGTACACCGCCCAGAGAGCCACTCGCTATGGGCGGTTTAAAAATGAAATAAATAAATAAATAAATAAATAAATATAAGTTATGTTTTGCAAATACTGCTACACAATAAGTGTGGGTGGATGTTAAAGAATCCCTGCCCCATGGCAACCACAAAATGGAAACTGTGCAAAGAGGCTTAAGCATGTCTTCTGCTGCGCAGGAGCGAAATACTAGGCATTCATTACGAATCCACTATATACTTAACTTAAAGAAATACGATATGCACATCTACTCACAAGGTAGTTTCTTTTTGCTTAATGGGGCTTACTCCTAAGTAATTGGGTACAGGATTGCAGCCTAGGCTTTTGTTTAGGATTGGCATCAAAGGAAAGCAGGGTTTTTGTCCCCTTATATGCTGTGTGGCAAGCAGAAATTCAATAGGTTAGTATGGCAATTTTGGGGAAAGCTTTACCTGTACACATTCTGGCTGCAAGATATTATATGATGTGTCTAGCTACTGACTTATTTTGGGGCCCTCCCCTCCACCTGCAAAAGAGGAGACAAATCACATGCAGATTTTATGCGCAACAGCAATCAGAGAGCTGAGGTTGCTTTCAGATAATCTGTTTATTTGATGCTGGCTGTTTATTGAACCTTCATTCTGATCTGTTTGCAGGGAAGTTATACAACTTCACATCAAGAAATTGTTATCTCATACTTTCCAGTGCATTTCCCCATTACTTTCCTTATAACTAAAAGGAAATGTGTTGAATTATGCATGGTGCTGAGAAAGAGAGGAAGAAAAGCATCCCTCTGTCTCTTCATAATATTGGGACCAGTGCTATCCGACGAAGCTGAATGGTGCAAGATTCAGGACAGAGAAAAGGAAGTTCTTCAGACAGTGCAGGAATTCATTTCCACAAAATGTGATGGTTGCCACCATCCTGGACAGCTTTCAAAAGTGATTGGGAAAACCCTGGAAGAGGAGGCTACCAATGTGTTATGATGGCTACATATTGCCTCCAGTACCAGAGGCAACATATCTCTGAATACCAATTGCTGCTGGAAACAACAAATGGGAGAATCCCTCTGCACTTCTGGCATGTTTCTGTGCTTCCCAAAGGCATCAGGTTGGCCGCTGTGAGAAGCAGACTCTCAGACTAGCCTGGTTTTTGGTCTGATCCAGCTGGGCTCCTCTAATGTTCCCTTTAGAGCTCATCATGGCTGTGTCTCATCTTGCATTTCCCACCCCTTATTTCTTGCCATGTTTCTGTCTGTGATGACCTCTGCTCTTCCAGCTCTAACACTCTCCCATTACTCTGCCCATTCAGCCTTTCTTCCACTACGCATGCAGTTTCATCCCTGAACAGGCATGTTGTGGTCCCAACTCTTTCACTCCCCCTTTGCTTCTTTTAAAACCCCACTTTTACTGAACAGTCTTCAGCTTATTCCTCTTAATTTTCAAAGTGTTATCAAAACAATGTTAGGAATTAGTGTTGTAACTGATAACTGTGTTATGATACTAAAATGCGGATGGTACCATTTATTTATGCAAGTGCAGAGTGGGAAAATAAAATTTCTGATTAGATAGTCAAAACTTGTCAAAACTTATTAATTATATCCGATTGAGAAAAGGAAGTCAAGAATAAAATAGGTTTTATCAAAACTGGAGACTCTGTACTGAGCATATGAAAAACAAGGTTCATTCTTCAATAGATTATATTTAGCAGGGGTGCGAACCAACAAGATTTGGGTTGGACCCTGCTTTAGTAAAGAACAAAAATCATCCCACGGCACTGCAAGGGCTGTCTGAGTCCACACAAAATGCAGCTTTGTGCCTTCCAAACTCACTATTATTGGGGTGTGGGGAGAAGCCACTATATGCTTTCAGTTTGGCAGATCTGGGTAAAATTTGCAAGCGTATTAACTGTCCCAGAGTGCTTAAAGCCTGCCAAATTACAGACAGAAATGTCCAGATTGCACCTTTGTGTGTGTATGCTGGGCATCTTTTTTTAAAAAAATGCCCAAAGTAACTGTCTATAGCTTCTTTATCTTTTTAAAGCAATTGATGGCATTTGCAGGCATGGCTGATCTTTTGAAGACATGAACCCTATTCAATTTCAGAATGCCAGCTGATGAAGTTTCCCTGCAATTGCAGCTTTTACAGTTTTGGGGGGGTTAAAAACGATTCACTTAAACTCCCCTATTGTTTATGGACAATTTGTATGGAAATAGCATACATGGAGAAGTACCATTAAGAGAGAAACTTGCCAAATTACAGACAAAGAGGTCCATGGATTATTTCTACTGGGACCAGGGCTTTATTTTTTATCCCAATGTGTTAATTTTATCTAGGACATGTTCATTTTCAAAAAGAAAACTCCATCTGAGCACTTACAAGCTGCATTTCAGAATACAGAGGCTGGGACAAAAAAGCACCCCATAGCAAAAAAGCAATACACTTCTTGGAATATTGTTTGTCTCATGAGTTTGCTGTACGTATTTTGTCTACAGAAGAAAAGAAAATAATTGTTGTAGACCTCCATGATGGACAAGTTGCCCACTCAAATTATTAAGAATATAAGAACATAAGAAGAGCCTGCTGGATCAGGCCAGTGGCCCATCTAGTCCAGCATCCTGTTCTCACAGTGGCCAACCAGGTGCCTGGGGGAAGCCCGCAAGCAGGACCCGAGTGCAAGGACACTCTCCCCTCCTGAGGCTTCCGTATTGCTGTGATTACAGAAAACATTTCTCAGGAATTCATAAAGGCACTCATCCATCAGAGAAAATTAGGCGAGTGGTATGAACCAATTATGTTTTTCAGAGGATTTGAGCAAGCTACTTCTGATGTTTCCATGCCAAGAAGCATGATCAGGCATCATCTATACCCACCCTTTAGAGCATTAGGCAGTGCAATACAAATGCATCTCCTCCTTGAAAGACTAGAAAGTCACTATCATTTTCCAATACAGTGTTAATAATAGCAGGCATCCTTCACTTATTAGTCCTACCATAATTATGGGTGAAAAGTAGCATGCTGATCATTATTCCTTTTATATTCTGGAACTACTGTAAATTATAGGTAATATTTAACATCAGAGAACTGGATTTTCTCATTAATGTTACTGTGTACATGTAAAAGACTTTTTAATTTAGTTTTTTTGGGGGGAAACTCTGCTCTTTGCCAAAGAGGCTCCCAGAACAGCTTACAAATCACTAAGAAAAAGAAATAGTCACTGTTCTCAAATTTATAATGTAAAGGACATGATGCAAAAGAAAAACAGGATATAGAACAAAGGCAGCAACAGCAGAGAAGAGAGAAACAAACCCAAGCACCAGTTTATAAAGTTACAAAGTCCATAATAACGATGGGCTGAGAAAGAAACCATTCTGGGAAAAGAAGAATCAAACTGGGCCAGTCACTCAGCAGAGATGTTTTCAGTTGGCAAAACAGAGAAACACGGAGACAACAATTATTTTTTAACCTATTCTGTCTTCTGTATTATCTAATCTCATTTACAGAATGCACTAATATTTGATGGAGCCCATCATTGACTTGATAGGGGAATGCACAGGCATGTGGTGTTGGAGGAGAGTTTTCCACATACCTTGGACTGGGGAAAAAACCAATAATTGAGTGTTAGAACAAATTAAACCAGGACTGTCACTAGAAGCTAAAATGATGAAACTGAGGTTATCATACTTTGGACATATCATGAGAAGACAGGATTCACTAGAAAAGACAATAATGCTGGGAAAAACAGAAGGGAGTAGAAAAAGAGGAAGGCCAAACAAGAGGTGGATTGATTCCATAAAGGAAGCCACAGACCTGAACTTACAAGATCTGAACAGGATGGTTTATAATAGGTGCTGTTGGAGGTCACTGATTCATAGGGTCGCCATAAGTCGTAATCAACTTGAAGGCACATAATAACAACAGCATAGGCTTTCCACAATATCATAGAGGATTGCTACTACAAGCATTTGTTGTATTCAGTTCAGATAATGTGAAAGTTATCGTACAAAAATAGTGCTGTGCCATTTTCAACCAATTAATGAAAAAATGGATCCCAAAATTATTAAAAGAAAAAGAGAGAGAAGAAATTGGTGAAATCCTCTTGAATGACATGCAGATTCATGTCACGCTTGCCATACTTTTGTGGTGGCCCAAAGTTTTTGTGACTAGGGATGGACAAATCTGACCACTGAAGTTTGTATGTGGTTTTCCCTGATATGCACATATTTCTGTAAGCAAGTTCTCCTAAAATAATATTGATTGATTGATACCTATAACAGTATCCCTATACCACCGCATCATATATCAGGGTGGTGTACAACAATAAAACAAAACACCATTAAAATTAACACAAATAATTTTAAAAATGCCTGGCTAGTCAACTTAAAAATATGCAAAGGCCTGTCAACATAAAAAGGCCTTCAAGAGATGCCTGAAAGTCAAAAGCAAGAGTGCCTGCCAAATCTTTCCTGGAAGGTTGTTCCACATAATGGTACCAGTGATACTAAATACCCAACTTACAGTGGAAGCCAGCCGGGTCTCTGTGACACAGGGGACGGCAGGCAGTGGTCCTCTGGACAATCTCAGTGACTGAGCTGGGATCATCAGGGTTCAGATAGTGCTTAAGGTATCCTGGACTCAAGTTGTTTCAGGGCTTTGTACATCAACACAGGAGCCTTAAACCTGGCCCGGTAGTCTATGGGCAGCAAGTGCAGATGTTTTAGCAGACGTGCCACATGCTGTCGGTTGTCTGCCCCCATCAGCACTCTAGCCTTTGCATTCCGCACTAGCTGGAGCTTCTGGATGAGGCCCAAGGGCAGTCCCACATACAGCACATTGCAGTAATTCAGGGCATTTTTATATTTTATTTTCTGTAATATACATTTTCTACCACACTTCCCTCAAGCAGAAAAAACAGAAGGGGAAGAAAACTTTTGAGAAATGGGAAGACAGATTTTGGCATAGCACTACCAACTTTACAGGCACCCTAGGGGGAACCTTCATTGAGTTGCTTCCACAGAAAACTCATGGATTGTGTTTCCTGTTTGCAACCATGTGTGGTTTTGCAACTACTCTGAACTAGGCATTGGCAATTATTCTTATACTGGTAATACTAATTGATGCTGATCTCAAATTTCTTAGAAAATAATTTTATAGCTCATTTTCAACCTCCTCCTGAACTACTAGAGAATTTCAGTCCCGTCTTGCAAAACTTTGGAAGGACTTTTTTGTTGTTGTTCAGCCCTAATACTAATGCAAAGCTAATATCTTCACTTTACTAGCAAAAAAAGTTGTTAATGTTCTATTTTATTTTATCTTATCGCAGGAAAGAGCAAGATCTTGCTTTGAGTATCTTTTCATTATAAACTGGCACTTTGGATCAATGAGATTTCTCAGAGATATCAGAAACAATCTTTGTCAGGAATAGTTACTTTTCCTCTTTCTTGATATGCATTGTGATGCAAAGTAATGTATGCATTTATCTTGCTATCAACCATCTTGCCGGTATTGTGCTTATCAGGGTTGCATGCAGAGCTTGGAAAAGTTACTTTTTTGAACTACAACTCCCATCAGCCCAATCCAGTGGCCATACTGGCTGGGGCTGATGGGAGTTGTAGTTCAAAAAAGTAACTTTTCCAAGCTCTGCCATGGTACTGGGTTATGGCAAGAATAAAATGCATCTATAGGGAAAACAGCAGGAAAGTAAGGTCTGGATCCACGTACCCACACCAAACAGCAATAAACCAATTGGTGCCTCTTAATAGAAAGGACAAAGCCCTCAAACTGGTGCTTGAACATAATAATTTATTGGCCCAGTTCAAAGTACTGCTGTGCTGAAAATTTCTCCTGTTTTTTTTTTTACCATTTCCCATCAATTAATAAAAATACATTTGAAAATTATCAGTGGGGAGAGAAAACTTCAGTGAAATTCTTGTAATTGAGGTGCAGAGTTTTTGTTGCACTTACCTTACTTTGAGGTAGCTGAGGGGTGTTTGCAACAATAAGATAAACTCAAAACCCCACACTAAATTCTAAAGTGTCCTGAAAATGAGGAAGAAAAAGAGAAGCCCCTTTTGCAGAGGAAGAAAATGTTTTGAGAAAATTGCAGGAGAGATAGTTGAGACTTAATTTTAAACCATGGTTCAGCATGATATGCACATGCAGCAGCAAGCCTTGAATTTGCATACTCCCTCCTCCCTTATTCTTTTCCGGTGGAACCGTATGGAGATGATAGTTCAACTATGAGTTAGAAAGTCAGGACCATAAACCATGGCTTGATCCTGGATTGTCTGAACAACCTAAGGTTTAAACTAATCAGCTTATAAAGTATATAAGATTGGTGGGATTTGAGGCAAGACCTTTTCACTCGTGGCCCCATATTTATGGAACTCCCTCCCAAGGGACATACATTTGGCCTTAGTGCTAGCTTTTAAATGGGCCTTGAAAGCTCATTTGGTTATATCCAATGTTAGTCCTACTTAGAGCAGACCTATAGAATATAATGGGCATGACTAACTTAGTTCCATTACTTTTAATGGGTCTATTCTGAGCAGCACTTGGCTCGTTACAGCCCATTTAGTCTGAGCCATTTTCAGTTAAGATGCCACACATTAAAAATGTTTTGTGTTGCTGCTGGTTTTAAACTGTTGGTTTTAAATTGCTTTGGTTAACACTTTAAATTCACTTGAGTGCAGTGCAAGCTTTTGAAGTTCTATTAAACTTCTGTTTTAAGTGTAATTGTATTTAATTGTCATTGCATTTTATCCCTTTTCTTTTTAAGTAAGCCACCTTGGGAGAGCCCTATGTCCAAAAAAGCAGCCTAGAAAACTTTACACTAAATAGATCCTTGAATTTTAAACTATTTTATTTCTTGTGGTGAGCTGCCCTGAGAACCCTGCCATAAGGTGGCCTATAAATGCTGTTGTTTAAATAAATAAATATAGTTGCTGATGAGTCATTACACAGAGCCTGCCCAACACATTTCAAGCAGCGGTCTTCTTCGGAGACTGTAGAACTTTAATTTGAGGAGAATTCACTATCAGGTATCAGAAGTTTAATCTTCAGGCTTCAACAACCTTCCTTATCCCTTTAAACTCTGGTTCATGGAACATGTGTTCATTCGCTAGACTAGGTGCACAGAAAACTAAAAAGTTGTATGATTCAACAAAGCTTTGTTAACACCCACCCACACAGCTTCACTCAACCATAGGAAAAGAATAAGAAAGGCAAGCAAACATAAAAAAAATTACGAAAGAGACATTTCTTACATTCCTAACAGAAAAAGCTCAACAGGTTGGGTGAAGCTGCCCAGTCGCAGGTAGGGATGGAAGAGGATTTCATTATCAACCAGATGTGAGACCAGTTTCCTGCAGTTTGCCATCTTTATGAACCTACCTTGTTGCCTGTGAACTTTGCGGCTTTTCCCAACACCAGAACTTTTTTTTAATGATTTTAAAAAACAGCTTTGATTATCTGACCCTTCATCTGACCCTCACTTGCTGCTCCCACCACCTCCTTTGCTCTGCAGGGAGCGATCAAATGTGAGTGACGGGAAGAGCAAGTGCCTCTCTCTTTCTTCTGCTACTTCACTGTACTTATTCTCTGTTCCCTCATCTTTCTTGTTTGCATGATCTGCCTCCTGTCATCCCTCCCCCATCATCCCCCACAGCTCTTCCCCTTCTCCTCCCACATCCTCCCTGGCTTCTGGCTCTGGGTCTAATGAGCCCAACCGCCCACCACAACCTTTAGCCGGCCAGAGACTTCAGTTGATTCAGATGTTAGCTGAGCAATCTGCTTCCATTCCCAATCACAAGAGAGGGAAAGAGAGAGAGAGAGAGAAATAAAAGGGCACAAGGCTGTTCATCACCAACATTAGCTCTCAGACCTAAAAGGGGAATAACTCTGCTTACTCGTGCTGTGTCTTTGTCAGTTTCACCTCTGTAGCACTAAAGTACAGTAGGGCCCCTCTTTACGGCGCTTTGCTTTCTTGTGCTTCACTAATGCAGCGGTCTCAATTAGATGCAATTAGACTAAAGCCCCACTCATATGGCGCTTGTTCCGCTTTTACGGTGGTTTTTGGGTGTCACGTGCCATTCTATTCAATGAGTTCCACTTTTCAGTAGTTTTTGCTTTTCAGTGGGGGTCCGGAACGTAATCCGCCGTATAAGTGGGGCCCTACTGTAATGCATGAAACAAGAAACAATGGACGAGGCTGCGGAGGAGGAGGAGGCAGGCAGAGACCAAGGGAGGGGGAGAGAAGTGGGAAATGGGGGGGAGGGAGAAGGAAAAAAGGGGCACTTATGTGAAGAGAGGGTTGCAGAAGGAAAATAATGAACTAGTAAAATGAAAAAAGCAGGGAGAAATGCACACGAATGGTAACCGCCTGCCAATTCAGCAGAAATAGATAAGAATCAGTTGCAACACACAGACTCCATCCCTAGTTGGTGGTGATCCATGACAGGCCTTCTCACTGGTGGTTCCCCATTTGTAGAATGCCCTCCCTAGTGAAGTTCATCATTCTCTCTCACTACAAACTTTTAGTAGAAAAAAACATTTCTGTTTACCTGAGCATTCGGTGGCTGGAAGTCCTGCTCTTGGTTACTCTGAAAGTATTAATCTGACAGTAGGTGATTGCTTTTAGGAGTTTTTAACTCTTTTTAGAAGGTTGCTTTTATTGGTTTTTAGAAGGATGTTTTTAGAAGTTTGAATGGTATTGTTTTAGTACTGATATGTTTGCCACTAGGGGGATATGTTTGCCACTGGGGGGAGGGAGGAATTTGATTCTGTTTGCATTTAAAGATGAATTTACCAAATTTGTAGTTTCCAAAATAATATGTATATGGAAACACACCCATCCTTTGAACTTCACACTTCTCCAAATTTTGTGATGCAGTTCTCCAACCAACCACTGTTTTACAAAAACGTATTCAGAGAAGTGTGCATAAAAATGAATACATTACTGAAAATAACAAACAAAATGCATTCTACTAGGAGAAACACTGTGCGCATAATGTATACATTAGTCAAAACTGCATACAAAAATGTGTTTATTAGGAGAAATTTGCATTAAAATGCTGAAAAATTTTCATGAGGATTTTTTCTTTAAAAAGAACACTCAGATTTCTGCAGAAATGTGGAAAACCGAATTTAAGATAGAAAAATGAGAAACTAAGAGAACCGAAATTGACAGATCCTTCTGTTCCTAACTCAATTACAGTTCCTGTTCTGACACAGCATCCTGACTGTACTTCATGTTGCAAAAGCAACACACGCCGCTCAGATACTTCATTTGCCTAACCTTGCAGCTTCATGCTACTAAAAGAAATTACAAATGTATCCTACGAAACAAAGCCTTTTTGTGTACCATGTATATCAGTCTTTTTCATGTTTATGCAGAAAGCAATTGCATTCATTTCAATGAGACTTACTAGGAAGTAGGGAGTAAGGGTGCACAGGACTGCAGCCTTATTTAGTATACCCAGGGATGGGTAACCTGTGGCACTCCAGATGTTGCTGAACTCCAACTTACATCAGCCCTAGCCAGCACAGCCAATGGTCAGGGATGATGGGAGTTGTAGTCCAACAACATCTGGAGGTCTACAGGTTACCCATCCCTGAATTAAAGCAAGTCACTCCAGAATCTCCTTTCTAATATATTACGATAAAAACATTTATACACACACACACACAATTTATATAGTTATTATTTACAAACTGTAATTGAAAACTAAAAGATTTTATCCTTTTCTTGTAACTGTTCTTTTGTGTAAACTGTAATCTCTTTCTTGTAACTGTGGATTAAAAAGTTGTTATGTTGCCATTTGTTTTGTTCCTGCATTTTATGTCACATGCTGGCCCATTTAAACACAGTGAAAAATAACAACTGAATAATAAACAGGAAATTAAAATAAAGTTGCAGTCCTAAACCAGCCAGCCAGTCAGCCAGATGGCCTTGAGGTGGTTATAAATCATGCAAACACACAAAAACAAATAAGACAATTAAAGATTAAGTTAAAATATATAAATTCAGAAGTGCAAATTATCAAAACTTAAAATGGTAACGTTTCCCTAATCATTTAGATTTTTTAAAAAATCTCACTGATAGTCAACACTCTCAAGGGTAAAAAATGTAGCTGCAGCAGATGGTTGCATAAAATACAGACAAAAGCTACAGTGTACTTCACTCTTGATTTAGCTTATGTATATCCCACTGGGAAGCACAACATGTAAGTAATATACCTCTTCAGTGGTGACTGGTGCCCACTGAGACTGGTAGAGTAGATTACAGGGGGCCAAAACAGTAGGTGCAACTGGAGCCAACGAGAGGTAGAGCCAGACAATCCTAGTTTTGTCCCCATCACCCTCCCAGCGGAAGAGCAACACAGACTCAGGGGGAGGAAGCGGAAGTTGACAGGCACTACCACCCCTGGATGGGATGTAAGTAAGAAGGAGGCATGTGGGGGCTGGCTGGAGGTAGACAGAGGTTGGTGGGGCAGTGTCCCAATCACCCCAACAGACCAGCCTCCAGTGTATATTTATAGTAATTCTATATTGTAAGTCGCCTCAAAACTCATTTTAGTAGTATCTAGGAAATGTAATAAATAAATATAAAACTGCCCTATCGACGACACATTTGTCTATATCAGCCAGAAACCATCTGATTTTGAAATCCTCTAATTTACCTTCTATGAAATTCTGACTAGAGAAATCTATTATTAGGCAAATTGCATAAAGAGCAATGCAGGGCTATTGTGGACAATGACTTTGATCTGGCCTGAACCACATATACAAAGTGGAAGTGAGCGAACCACATATACGAAGATGGTCATTTGTTGGCCTATCAAAACAATTTACTTGTCAAATATTATCTGGTCATAGTTTGAAATTTAAGCTGAGTAAATAGATATATAACAGGGGAAAATGTTAATATCACACAGGTAAACAGCCTTTGTATGGTTTTTATATCTCAAAAAGGATATTATAGAGTTGGAGGGCAACCAGACTGATCAAGGGGATGGAGTGACTCCCTTATGAGGAAAGGTTGCAGCATTTGAGGCTTTTTAGTTTAGAGAAAAGGCGGGTCAGAGGAGACATGATAGAAGTGTATAAAATTATGCATGGCATTGAGAAAGTGGATAGAGAAAAGTTTTTCTCCCTCTCTCATAATACTAGAACTCGTGGACATTCAAAGAAGCTGAATGTTGGAAGATTCAGGACAGACAAAAGGAAGCACTTCTTTACTCAGCGCATAGTTAAACTATGTTTTTTACCTATGAGTAGTTTTTATTTGTAAGCCGCCCTGAGTTCCAGTTTTGGAAAAAGGGCGGGGTAAAAATAAAGATTCATTCATTCATTCATTCATTCATTCAACTATGGAATTTGCTCCCACAAGATGCAGTAATGGCCACCAGCTTGGATGGCTTTAAAAGAAGATTAGACAAATTCATGGAGGACAGAGCTACCAGTGGCTACTAGCCGTGATGGCTGTGCTCTGCTACCCTAGTCAGAGGCAGCATGCTTCTGAAAACCAGTTGCCAGAAGCCTCAGGAGGGGAGAGTGTTCTTGCACTCAGGTCCTGCTTGCGGGCTTCCCCCAGGCACCTGGTTGGCCACTGTGAGAACAGGATGCTGGACTAGATGGGCCACTGGCCTGATCCAGCAGGCTCTTCTTATGTTCTTATGATTTAATTTAAATATTCCAAACTGAGGATTTAGAATTCATCATATATTCAAAGCCCATTTTAACATCTACAGCAAAAATTCTATGATGGATTTCATGTTCAGAAATATCCTTAAGAGGATACTACAGCGATCCTAAAATAACTCCATCAAGATCAATAGGACTTTAGAGAAAATATGTTTAAGATGGGAGCGTTAATGCACTCTCTTATTTCTTTTTCAGAATTCAAAAATGCCGGATAACCCAAAACACATGTTGCACTCCTTGTTTTCTCACACACACCCCTTGCATTTTTTTTAAAAAAACCATCTAGCCTGATGGAGAACTCAAGAGCTTTCACGTTGCTTTGCTACGTTTTTCTTGGCCTAACAAAAATTAAAGGTTGTATCCAATGCTAATCCTATTCAGAGTAGACACACTGAAATGAACAAGCCTAAGTGAGTCATGTCCATTAATTTCAATGGGTCTACTCCAAGTAGGACTAATGCCAGATACAACCCATTGCCTTAATATGGATTTTGAAATTTGGAAATTGCCAGACTCAAGTTGGACTAGTAAACAGAACCTGGGAATGGGACTGTGGAAAGCTGTATCCACACCTTCATATCATGATAGGAATATTTTTCTCATTTGACTAACAACAAACCTTGTCACTTTATCATTTCTCTATGAAAGTGACATAATGTCACATCAAGGACAACATGTAACACGATTCAGAGAGGAACGTATTGCCGGGGGGGGGAGTTTTATTTGCATGATTTAGAAACATCTGACAGGCACTGTAATTATTTGAGGTGCTTATGACAAAGTAGCCTAATTTGTCAGTATTGCAAACATCCCTGCAATTGCAGTAGTCAAAATAAATTGTGATGAAGCCACTTCTCTGATAGTGTTTGGAAGAAGATATAATGAGAAAGACAAGCACTCCAGAGGCTGACATTTGGAGCTCTTGGAAACACTTGCCCTCTGGGGTGATCTGTATAAAGGAAAATGTTTACCCATTTTGATATTGCAAGGGTGTTTTATACAGTCTCACAGCAAAATAGGACAAAGAGGGAAACCCATACACAGGCATAATATCTGTCTGGTTATGGGGAAACCATTGCATTAAAATGAATGTTTCTTGCCTTGTACTAGATCATGCTAGCTTTATTACTAATTGCACCTATTTTAATTCTGGAATGAATTTTAGATATTTTCCTATTTACACTGGAATCCACGAGGAGCAGAATGCAAGGTAGATTAAAACCATAGACAGAACAAACTTCCCCAAGATGGTGCCTTGTAGATGTTTTGCCATAGAGGCTGCCATAGAACAATCATGGAATGATTCAGGGATCTCTACTTATCCCTAAAAAGAGATGTGTCTTGACCAGCAAAGAGGACAGATGCACCTCAGGAAGCAGGGAATTCCACAGACGCAGAGCCCCCACCCAGTAAATTTATTTCTAAATAAATACATTTGAATGTTTCAAAGCAGTTTAGTTGTTTCTTTGGTGTTAAATTAAAATAGTTTGTTATCCATGGACTACGGATCATCCTGGTTTCTTCTTGCAAGATGGGTAAAATATTGTGATGCCTCAGCATGCATGCCATGTTTTAATGCATTAAACTTCACGGACTTAGATTTTGGAATGAAATTACTTTCATTTACTCTGTATATTATTCTACTTTGTAATTTACTGTCTAATACCCTTGCTTAATGTTGAAAAAAGTATCTTATAGAAGTTATGATCATGAAGGTTTTTTTCTTTGTTCTATTTTTAACAGATAGTTTTATGTGATCTTGCTATATGACTATGAGACCATCTGTATTAAATGTCCTTCTAACATCAAAATGAGAAAATGTATCTACCTATACATAAATAGGCAAAAAAGATTCCCCAGCAAATACTCAGAGATCACTCAACACTCCCTACTTGACCCTCCAAAAGGGAACTAGCTAGTCCCTGACTGTTGAAGAGAGTAGAGCAGAAGGGTGGGTTGTCGTACTTGTCCATGGGGGCAGTGCCAATTTAGATATGCATATCTTTCACCTCCCCATTGGCCAGCATCCCAGTGTGGAGATGCTGGCTCACCTATCTAGCATGTTCTCATTCTGATGTGAATGAAGAGTAAGGCAAAGAGTCAGAGGAGAAACATTACTGTAATAACAGAAACCATCAGCGCACGATCTTGTATGAGGCAATCAACATACCTTTTAGTCCAATAATCCACAAATGGTTTCCCAATCTTAAAATAAGCCAACATCCCTGGATCATTCTGATTGTTCTACAGCAGACTTTCCCAACCTGGTGCTACAACTCCCAGCAGTCCCAACCAGGATGGCCAATGGTCTGGGATGATTAGAATTGTAGCCTAAAACATCTGGAGGGCACCAGCTTGGAGAAGGCTGCTCTGTCTGTGAGTTCAATCTACCTCACATTTTACTCCTCATGGATTTCAATCTAACTAGGAAAACTTCTCAAATTCTTTCTAGAATTAAGGCAGGTGCAGTTTGCTGTAGTTTTTAGCTCCTTCAGTTTATGGTTTATGCCTTTCCTTCCCTCTTTGTGTAACTGATGTGGCTTGGTTTAATTCTCACTTTATTAGAGTGATACTTATGTCCAAAGCAGTGTGCTTCATAAACCTGTCTACTCCAGCTCACTACGTTCCCTAGCTAAGCTACCTAACTAGTCTCTGCAGCGTGTGGGGAAAGTTGAATTAGCACTGGAGCGTCGGCGGGCACCTGCTTAAGTAGGGAAGGTCTTCGCCCATAAACGATGGCTCCTCCGAAGTTCCCCCCTCTCAAGGACCCTTTCCTTGTGCCGTCTCATGCAGGGTGAAGGGTGCAAGCCTCCAATGGCCCATCTGGCAGTGGGGCTTTGATAGGCGATGGCTTGACTTCAGGGAGCGGGAAGCTGATTGGTTGGGAAGTGTTGTACAAGGTGGGGATTCCTGTGGGGGCATGGTTGGCACTCGCGAGGAGTCACTTCCCAGCGGCTCAGGCAGGGGGCTCAGAGGTGGAGCGAGAACTGCCTCAATGGGGGGCTGGCCGAGGGAGTCTGTGGGGGTGACTGACCTCTCCCCTCCTTCAACGCTCCCAGGGACCTCGTCTTCATCTGACTCCTCTTCCTGAGCTAACTCCTGGTGCACCTGGGGCAGAACACTCAGGTTCAGGAGAAGACACCTGTGAGGGTCTGGTCTCTAGCCTTGGTGGTCTGGAGGCTTGGTTTTTGTCTTCCAGCCTCAGTTTCAGTGCCCCCCTTATCTCTGGTAGCAGGCTCAGAGACCAGCTCCTTAGCTGGTGCCTCTGTAGCCTCCAACTCCGTGTCTGGATTTCTGCAGGATTCAGGGGTCATGACAATTGGGATGAAAGGGGGTCCACAAAGATAATAAATAAATAATTTTGAACACATGGTGTTGCTCTCCATCTGTTAGTAAAAGTAGTGGATAGAGATGCCTGCACTTCTGGTTCATCACCATGGCCATTTCAGTGTCCCTTACCATTGTGATCAGAAGGCCACAAAGTATTTAAAAAAAAAAAAGCCAAAGGATTCTTAATGTGCCTGAAAGAGGAAAACTGCACTGAAAGTTAAAAGGTGTACTTCTTATTTATTTATAACTTGGCTGTAAATATGAGATACAGGTGCTTGTGGAAAAGATATTGGCTGGTGGTTCATATTAGAAGGTCACGCCATTGTTTCAGCTCCACTGAAAGCATATATACAAATAGCCGGGTGGAAAGTATATGCTACATTATCCAATTCCTAATGGAACTCCTGTGCTCACAAATCCTCAAATTGTAAGGCCAGCAGCACAACTCAGAAATGTATGTGCCATTTTAGCAATGGATATCTAGGCTCTTCAGCTCTAAATACCAGAGATACTATGAACCTGTGTCAAAGCACTTAAAAAAAAAAAAAGAAGAGCTATCATCACTCAGCTTTACACTGAACTCAGCCATCTTGGGTCCCTGCAATTTTTCAATAACTGCATTGCCTCCATACTCTCACAGCAGAATCATACTCAGAAAGAGATAATAACAGAAACCTGATAACGGATATAATGCTGGTTATTGAAATCCATCAGACATTATCCTCTCCAACTGTGCCAAGAGCCTTTTCTATTACCTCCCATTAAACCACACATACATAAACACAAAGTGTGTGTGTGTGTGTGTGTGTGTGTGTGTAATTGTGGTTAACAAAACAAAGCCTTTTATTTTACTACCAAAATGTTTCTGCTTCCACATTCATCAGCTGCCAACATACAAATGCTGTTACCAAGGTGGCAGTTATAGAGCTTTGAGGATGGGATGCTCAGAGGGGCTTCCTTTGCAGAAGGTAAGTAGTGGTGGTACTGTCCTCCAGGTTAAGGCCATGTGGTGCCAATGTGTCCAGGGAGTACCCTTGCGCGCGCGTGTGTGTGTGTATATATATATAAGGTGATTAACGGAATCCTTATAGGGATTCAGAGCAAGTTGGGGTGAAGTTCTGTTTGTTGTTTTCAAAACTCTCTCTCTCTATATATATCCACTGTTAGCTATGTAGTGAAACAGACGCTGGAACACACAGAGAGAAGTAAAAAAATAGCTACGAAAACAACATTGCTGTGATGTATTTGCTTATTTTATTCAACATATTTAAAGATCTACAGCAGAGATGGATAACCTCAGGCCCATGGACAAATGTGGCCTCTGTATCTGGCCTTCAGGAATTTCCCTGCCACTTGCTGGACTTGCTTTGCACCCTGAGAATTTTTGCCTTGCTGGAGTGTGTCTTTGAACTGTAGTAATACCCCCACTTGCCTGGATGGAGGATACAGTGGGGTGTTTGTGTGCATGTAGAATCTAGCCCAGAGCTTGGAAAAGTTACTTTTTTAAACTACAAGTCCCATCAGCCCCAGCCAGCATGGCCACTGGATTGGGCTGATGGGAGTTGTAGTTCAAAAAAGTAACTTTTCCAAGCTCTGATTATTGTGCAAAAGTTACAATTTGTATTAGTTGTTCTGTCAGCCTTTGCTTTTGGTTCTGTCTACCACTAACATGGGTGGCCCTCAGAAAGCTGCACAGAAAGGAATGCGGCCCTCAGAATGAAAATGGTTCCGCACCTCAGATCTACCGAATAGGATTGGGTTAAAAAACCCAGGGATTTATTAATTATGAGCAAATTAACACAACTAATTAGGACTCAAAAAGGGACACCATAAAACTGAACCTGTGAATTGGGCCAAGCTAAGTCGATACAAAACTACACATTTGCACTAATTGCCTCAGAAGAAATAGCTTTCTGTTTGTTTGTTTGTTTTGCTAAGGAAATAAAAATAAAAATGGTCAAACACAGAGGATAACTGGAATATTTTATTATTTGTAGTGAGGGTGTTTTCTATATTGCTGGCTATGAACACTCAATAAAATAATAAGTTACATCAACATGTATGTATTTATAGCCCATGCTTCATTAATACAGATGCCTATGATGGGGTTTGTTGTTGTTATGTGCCTCCAAGTCGACTATTACTTATGGCGACCCTATGAATCAGTGACCTCCAAGAGCATCTGTCATGAACCACCCTGTTCAGATCTTGTAAGTTATGATGGGGTACAGCATGTAAAATAAATAAGGCACCTAAAACACAGCAAAGAAGGTTAAACAATTGTTAACCTGCAAAACTTAAAATGCCTCTGCAAATAAATAAGCCTTAACCAGGTGACAATATGACAACAACATTGGTGTCTATCATGCCTGTAAGGCAGAGGTGGGGAACCTGTGTCCCTCCAGACCTCTCTCTCTGGTTCATGGGACTCTCCCCAAGCTAGCTAGCCTCACTCTGTTACACTGGGATATGTAGGAAGGTTGCTGCACAAAGTGGAGGGTGGGACCTCATAAAGTAGTGCATCCCATCCTGTTTTCATTTATAATGCTGATCTGCTGCCTTAGAATCATAGAATAGTAGAGTTGGAAGGGGCCTATAAGGCCATCAAGTCCAACCCCCTGCTCAATGCAGGAATCCAAATCAAAGCATTCCCAACAGATGGCTATCCAGCTGCCTTTTGAATGCCTTCTAGGTCATTGATTCCATTGTTGTATGGCTCTAACAGTTAGGAAGTTTTTCCTGATGTCCAGTTGAAATCTGGCTTCCTACAACTTGAGCCCATTATTCTGTGTCCTGCACTTTGGGACGACTGAGAAGAGATCCCGGCCCTCCTGTGTGGCAACCTTTATGTACTTGAAGAGTGCTATCATATCTCCCCTCAGTCTTCTCTTCTCCAGGCTAAACATGCCCAGTTCTTTCAGTCTCTCATCACAGGGCTTTGCTTCCAGTCCCCTGAACATCTTTGTTGCCCTCCTCTGAACCTGTTGCAGTTTGTCTGCATTCACCCTTGTTATTCACCCCACACTTAAGTGCAACACCACTCAGTCCAGTATTGGGAATAGGTTGGGCCAATTAAAGAAAACTGCATACATCCTCAGTGTCCCCATCTTGTCTGCCAGGTGAAACATCTTGTTCATTTGTTGTTGTTGTTGTTTTTGTTGTTGTTGTAGTATTAGATGATGGTAAATATTAAATATTATCATTATCCTTTATATAATGTGTTGAGAGAGAAATATTTGGGACAAATTTTAAGGAGAGATCTGACCATGACTTTGCAATTTATCTACTGGTTGGGCAAGGTAAATATACAGCTGTGAAGACTACATTTTCTATCTGCAGCAACTGACAAAAAAAAGACAATATATTGTTTTAATGTTTGTCAAAAGATGAGCAAGCTTCCCTTTTTAAAGGGGCATGTTGCCATCTGCTAGGGAAATTCTGGATTTTGAGTTTGTTCATGCTGTAGTTATCTGAGTCCGTATTGGCTTCTATTGGTGATAGCTTGTGTTACTGTCATACAGTTAAAATTTGTTTTGTAATGGTTTGATGACTAGATGCAAATGAGCAAATCTGATCTCACATGCACCATAGAACCATTGGAGGAACATTTTGTAGGCATGCTCTTACTTATAAGATTCAGGCTGCATTATTATTCCCAAACAAAAAGGCACATGAATGGGTTTTATTTATTTATTTAATAAAGTCAATCTACTACCTCTCCCATG
This sequence comes from Rhineura floridana, assembly GCF_030035675.1. NCBI lineage: Eukaryota > Metazoa > Chordata > Lepidosauria > Squamata > Rhineuridae > Rhineura > Rhineura floridana. The sequence goes on along the minus strand of NC_084495.1, from coordinate 14,338,351 downwards.
GCAAGGCATTTTTGCTGCTGGTGATTTAACAAACACAGTTTGAAAGTGTAGCATATATTATTCAGATTCAGATTCCTAGCTTGCAACCTGAATGTTCTTACAAAAGGGTGGAGGATAATTTAGGAGTTTGTTAGCTGTTAAGGATATCCTGTGTTTTCCCTAATAACATGGCAACAAATAAAAAGAAGAAAATGATAGCTGCAATTCTTTTAGAGCAGGGTTCTTTGTGTTGCCTGCAACATTACATTGTCAAGACATAAGTAGGGCACTGTTGTTGCTTTGTTGCTTGGTGTGTGTGTGTTTTAAATAGAGAAAAGACAAAGAATTGAGCTGTTTTATACTATAAATGGGTAGTTCTCATTATTACATAGCACAAACTGTACCTACACCATGAGAAGGAAGAGAGCCAGGCAAACTAGCCATACCGACACTTCTCCTTCTTGTTAAATTCACTGCTATCACCAAGTGGATATCTTTATTTTGCTGCCTCCACTAAACAGCCCTTGAAACTTCTAGACTTTAATTGGTCCAATCTATTCCCAATACTGGGCTGAGTTTAGTCACACTTAAGTGTGAGGGGAATAACAAAGCAAGCAGATCAGTTTTAGAAATGAAAACAGGAATACTCTAGACCACACATAACCCACATGGTGCCTTCCAGGTATTATATACTATAATTCCCATCATCCCTAACTATTGACCGTATTGACTGGAGCAGATGGGAGTTGTAGTTCAAGACATTTAGAAGGTACCACATTAGCTACCCCTGCTCTAGACTAGGGATGGGCGAGAATTTCTATTCTGTTCACATTTCAAACTGAGTTTATCAAATTTGCACTTTCTGAAACGTGAGAACCAAAACCCAGACATCCTTTGAAATTTGCACTTATTTGAATTTTGCAATGCAGTTGGCCAACCCAACAGTGTTCACAAAAATGCATACATTAGGGAAAAGAGTGCATAGAAATGAATGCATCAGTGAAAACAACATACACAATTGTATTATATGACAAGAAATGGCTTGCAAAAATGTGTAAATTAGTCAAAACTGACAAAAAATGTTATCAGGAAAAATTTGCACTAAAATGCTGGAGAGTTTTCATGAGTTTTTTTTAAAAAAGCAACTTTTTGCAGAAATGCGGAGACCTGAATTTAAGACTGGAGAAATGAGAAACAGAGAACTGAAACTGGCAGATATTTCCATCCCTACTCTAGACTCATCCCTATTCTCACATCAAGAAATGTCTGGTCACACCCTTCTACCCCAGTTACACACTGCTGTATGGTTTTCCCTGCCTAGGCGACATTATATCATGTTAATCTGCAATAACATATCCTGCACTGGCTACAGAAGCAGGGTTTTTTTTTAATGACCACAACACATAAGAAAAAAATGATTAATATAATGGGTTGGATCCTGCAAACCACATCAGGAAGAATGCTCATGGAAGGGGAGTTTCCTGCCTCTTCCTATCCACTGCCGCCCCCTATGGACCCCAAATGATGGCTGAGGGTGGGGGGCAAGGTAGAGGAAAAACAATCCTCCCTCACTTTATTATGTGCATTGCTGTCACTATAATCTGAATACGGGGAGGAGAGGGAGTGGGAGATGATAGGGAAGAGTGCTTTGGTGACCGGGGATGGCTGGTGGGGAACTGAGAATTCTCCTCTGACTTGGATTGGAATCTGAGCCACAGAAGAGTTTGGGAGCTTTAAATGTTCACCTCTCATTGGAAGTGGGCTTTTAAGAGCCCCTGGAATTTGTTTCTGAGTCTGGCTGAGGCCAGCTTTGGGGAAGGGCCACAGCTTGAGAAAAAGTTCCAGTTTCAATCTCTGGTGTCTCCAGGTAGGGCTGGGAAAGAAGCCTGCTGCTGCCAGTCACTGTTGACAGTATTGGGCTGGATGGACTTCAGTATAATACAGCTTCCTGTCCAACTCTCCCAGCATCCCTTGTTATAAAGCAGCCTGAATGTGCACTCTTATTTTGTAAAATTATAGTGGTTGACAGGTAGTCTAATTAAAAAGAGAAAGAGAGAGACCCAAGATTGAAGTCAACCCACCTCCTGGGCTAAAGATTGAGAACATTTCCGTAGCATATTTGCAGACCACATATTAATGAGTGCTTACCAATTTGATGTCTTCCCTCTGCTGTTTTTTATAACATGTTGTGGATTTATACTGCAATCACATTAGCAAAAGGAGCCCATCACCATATTTGCCTATTATACTCCATTACCGTACCTGTGCTCCCTTGTTAAGGTATTCATTAACCTTTTCTGAACTCATAATAAGAAATCTGAACTAATGGAGGTGATAAGCTGTATTCTGAAAATGAGAACAGTTGTCATGTACAGCACGTTTAACACACTTACTAAATTGGCCTTTTTTAAAAGAAAGAATGGAATGAGGTGGAGCCCTATTTGATCAATGCTAGCTATACCAAACAGATATGCTTTGTGCCTTTAAAGAACAATGATTATTTCTGAAGTTAAATGCTACAGAACACTCAGAATCTTTTATTCTAATGAAAGGTGTGACATTTATTATTTTTATGTCTCCTGTTTTTTCTTTTGTTTTTTTACCAGATAAATTCAAATCTTACTACAGAGTCCTAAATATGTTAACATTAAATGCTACTGAGTATGATATCACTTACGCCCAAATTAAGTAAGTACTTTTGAGCATGTGTGCATATGACTGAACACTTAGTATACTTTAATATTATAGATTGTCAGGACAGACAAAAGAAAGTACTTCTTCACGGAGTGCATAATTAAACTCTAGATTTCGCTCTCACAAGAGGCAGTGATGGCCACCAACTTATCCACGGAGGATAAGGCTATGCTATGGCTATGTTCTGCATCCGCAGTTGGAGACAGTATGCTTCTGAATACCAGTGGCTGGGAAGCGGAAGAGGGGAGAGGGCTCTTGCCCACTGGCCCTGCTTGTGGGCTTTCCATAGGGGCACCTGGTTGGCCACTGTGAGAACAGGATGCTGGACTAGATGGGGCATTGGCCTGATCCAGCAGGCTCTTACGTTCTAGTAATCAAGACATGGTCATAGGGATGGGAAAAGAGAGGAAGGAGCAGACAGGGCCTGAGATCAGTGTATGAAATGTAAATGGGGAAGGAATGTAGCTGAGTGGTAGACCACCTATGTGCTGCATATAGAAGGTCTCCGGTTCAGTCCCCAGGACCTCCAAAGATTTCTGCATGAAACCCTGGAGAGAACCACTGCAACTCATTACAGACCAGGGGAACCTCAAGCTGGAGGATCAATTGTAGTCCCTGCCCCAGGTGTCTCTGTATGGTTGCTGGCAGTCAGCCTGACTCCCTCTCCCCAGCACACACACACACAGGACTGCTTCACACCCTCCATCAGTGTGTTTACCCAGCTGGAATGTAACCTTTACATTTGTTGCTCCACCCACTTTTGCCTCTGGACCCGCCCCCGCCACTGGCATGCAACACCCAGAAGGTTGCCCAGAAGGAAATGTGGCCTTGGGGCTGAAAAACGTCCCAGTACTGAGCTTTCCTCTCTTGTTCCTCTCTTGTTGCTCTCTATTTCCTGTTAATTTTTATTCATTCTTAAAAATTATATCCCACTTGTTTCTCCAAAGAGATTAAAATATATAAAAACAGAGTAAAACAACCACAATCCCTAAAAACTTCTTATATGCAATCAGATTAATAATCCAGTTTAATAGATTCCAGCATCTCAAAGGTAACGTACAAATGAGCCAGCCAAAAAATAAAATAAAATAACCAAAGGCCTTTCTCTTTAAATGTAAGTCTTCATTGACCATCTGCAGTATAGTGGACGGGCCTCACTTGACAGTCAAGGCATTCCATAGGATAGGTGCCACAACACAAAAGGCCTAGGTGACTCCAGCTAAAGTCCCATGCTTGAGAGATTTGGAGCAGGGACCTAGATGGCAATCAGGTAATGTGGGGAAGAATCATTCATTCATTTATTTATTACATTTATATACCACCCCATGGAATCATGGAATCTTTTAAATCTCTGATTTCCTTCCGATTCCTTCAACTACTCTGATTTCCTTCAACTACTCTTCTGGCCCTTTCCCGTCAAGAAAGGTGGACCTCCCTTCTGAACATCTGTCTCCTGGATACCTTTATTCAGCGTGCAGGAATGCTGGTGGTGGCATTGGTCCAACAAAAGGCTACCAGATGGTCAGCGGGCAGGGTGGACAAGTGAAGAGGCACTGGGTGGGCTGTGAAATGGACTGAGGCCCACTGTTGGTCACCAGCTCACTGTTTGAGAAACACTGGCCTAGATTTCTCTGAGGCTTGAATAGGACAGAAGGTCAGTCTGGTAGTTAGCACCACCTCTGCTGGGGAAAGCTTCCAGATAATTAGCAAGGCCTTGCCTGACTGAGCCAGCACTGGCTCCAACAGCATATGAGGAAAACTGTGCCTCAGTTGCAGCTTGTGGGCCGGTGTCCTTGGATTCCAGTTATGAGAGGCATTTGCCACCCCACCAAAGAAGACTCATGACACAGAGATGGAATAATGTTATATTTATTAAAATATAACACACTATATCAAATTCAATCCGGCCAATTATCCAAATATAAAATATTTCGGGCAGGTGAGGCAAAACCTAAGTGGAAGGGAATACTCCCTCCCATTTTGAAGGCCAATAATTCTCATCAGACTGTAACTCCCCAGTCAAGGATGTGGGAGAAATCCTCCCTCCTTGCTATTGGAGTCAGGTGTGTGGTTCCAACCTCTGCATCCTGGCCCCGCCATACAGGCGTTCACCATGATGCACAAGCCGGTCCCACAAGGACACTCTCCAGATCCCCACCAGATATTAAGCCCTGATGGTTCCCTAGGGAGTGCCCTTAACCAGAATGCCTCAACCGCCTCAATTTTAACCCCAATATACCTCACCTGCTCAAATTCCATGCCAGCCAAAGCAGACACACCACAACCCTACCCGACAAGCCAATTGAACTAAACCCAAGCAGTATGGAGTAGGCAAAACCAAAGGGATTCTGAAATCAGGATCCCCCCAAAAAAATTCCTACTCAGCCCCGTTTGGCGACTAGCAAAGCCCATACTGACGAGGGAGGGAGGGAGGGAGGGTGCCGCAAGGCAAAAAAGGCAAACGCTAGGGGGAAGGACCAGCCTTATATTTGCTGGACAAACCCCCTCCTGATTGGAGAGATGATCCCACGTGGCTCAGTCAAGAACTTCTAGACCCCGCGTCTTCTTAATATAATGGGGGGGCAAATTCGTCCCTGCAAAGGCAGGAATGGCATTAGTTGGCCACTGTGAGAATAGGGTACTATACTAGATGGGCCATTACCTTGATCCAGCAAGGGGGGGTGAACTCCACAGGCTGGGGAAGTAGACACTACCCTGGGGCTTCTGGGACAGTGAGTTGTCTAGAGTCCTCCCCCACTTGCACGCTCCCTAGACTCACCCCTTGAAAGGAAAGAATCTGCACCCAGGGGTCACAACACATTTTCGTACAGATTCTCACCACCTACTTTGCTCCCCCCCCCCGTAATAAAGCTTTGATGGATATATGATGATTTGGAGCTCTTATATAAAATTCCTAAAAGAAGCCTACATGGTAGCAACTAGTTAACCATTGCTAATTATTCAAGAGATTATCTCACATACATAATTACAGGTTTTTGGTCTGCTGATTCTCTGAAAAATATTGGCCAATAAAAGCCCCAGTTAACCTGACCTTGCTGCAAAAGGTATTATGAAGTGTCTAAAGCTGTTAGGAAAGACCAGTGTCGGAAAGACAAGAGCTCCTTCCACATTCAAATACTCCCATTCTTTGATGACAGCACATAAGAAAGCAAGGTCAGTTTCCTAGAGATTCTGGTTCCTGTTGTCAATTTCATTCTGAAACTCAGCTTGGGTCTAAACTGGCAGTAGAATGAGGAGGCAAGGACCTGTGCGGACTGTACCACTTTAAAGTGCTGGTGGCCCCATTTTTCATTCTCTCTCCTGCTTAAAATGTTGTCTGCCCAAGGAAACTGACAACACAGCAAGGACGGTTCTAGTTTTATTTAGGAGGCTGGGGAAATGGCCTCATTCTGAGTCAGGCCATTGATCCATCTAGCTCTACACTGTCCACAGTGACTGGCAACAGCTCTCTGGGATTTAAGGGACATTCCACATTGCCTCCCCCACAGCTTGAGGTTCCTCAAACCTTCTGTAATGTCTCCACCCTGCCTCCTCTCAATCTGTCAGCCCTCCAGTCCTCTCCTTCGCTTGTCTGTTTGCTGCCTCCTTTCCCTCTTGTTCCAGACCTGCATGCAGGTTTTCTCAGTGCAAACCCTGGCTTGCCACAAACACTGATTCTGTTACTGACCTTCCTGGGAGTCTGTCCCAGCCCTCCATCTGGTTCTGACCCCAGGTTCACACTTTTGTCCCCACTGGTCATTAGAATAGTCTTTGTATGCATGCTGAAACTCCTCTCTGCAGCAAAATATTGCATGGATTACTGTTAAATATAATCCCAGATCTTGGAGGCTAATACAGTTGTTCCATTCTGTATCATTCTTTAAGGGAATAACAGCTGGGGACACTTTTTATGTCTGAAAAGGAGCTCCATTAAAATGTAAAAGCCTGAATTTCTTTGCCAACGGCTGGTCCAACAAAGATATCACTTTGTGTAGGATACTGAGCCTTCTCAAAGCATCCCTCCCTGTCTTCTGTCCAACCAATGGAAGGACATAAATCTCCACCACCACCATATGTCTCTGTGAGCAATAACCCATGGTGTCCAAATTGGCAGTATCACCAGAAAGACAAGACCTTCTTCTGTCTTTCCAGTGTTTTCTATCTGCGGCCAAAAGCTTTGCCTTACCGAAATTGTCAATTCCATCTGCCAGTAGCCTCTCCAACTTGCATTGCCATCTGTCAGCTATTGACCTATTATTCCTCCTGGTTCTGATACCATTCTGACTCATATCCATGGCATTTCAAAACCTTCCGTGCTGCCTAATTCTCCACCCGAAAACAAAGGCTGACTGACATTGACATTTTACATTCAAGAAGTATATCACAACAGTGCACTGTTGCCTCTTTTGTGTTCACAAAGCAACCCAATGCGTTCAAAGAGTCTAATATAGTTGCTATGGGATAACATCCAAACTGAGGACTTGCTCATCTCTCATGTTTCGGAATGGGAAGCAGAGAAAGAGGAAACATGAATCGCCCCCAACTCCCTACTTTGTGCAGTGTGAAGCTGCGTGAAGCTACAGGAGAACAAGAATGGTTAAGCCATTTGGGAGAGACGGTGATAGTCAAAGTCAGATGCATTGGTCTTGCTTTTGCTTTCAAAGCAGAGATCACCGACGCAGCACCTGAGGGTATTAGTGTGCTCACCAGTAACTCCTTGGGTGCCCATGAGCCACAGCACAGTAGTGAAGCATCTGCTTTGTATGCAGAGGGCCCCAGGCTTAATCCCTGGCATCTTCCGGTAGTGTTGGGAGAAACTCTTGTCGGAGAGCTGCTGCCAGTCAATGTAGACCAGGGTTGGGGAACCTCCAGTAGGGCAGGCCAAGCTTGGACCCCCAGGCTTCCCCATTTGGCCCACAAGGCTGTTTTAGGGATGTCATGCCCACCTGCTTTACACCTGATGCCATGCATGCCATCAGTTATGGGATAGGCAAGGGCAGGGCTGGGCCAAAGGGGGCCTGCAAAGCCCCCTTGCGCAGCTTCCAAAGTGTAGGGAGCTTCTGAAGCTTTGTGCAAAGTAGAATTGTATCCCCATGCTGATATCACCTGATATGCAGAGGGGTAAATCCTGATTAGCCCGGGCACGCAAGAGAGCCATATTAAACTGGATTGACTTCTCCTATCATCAGCCATTGTACAGGGAGGTCACTCCTGCTCTGCACTGGGTTAGCACAGGGTGGTTTTTTTTGCTACAATACCCAGAGTGGGTTAGCAATCAATCCCTCTTCCCAGGGATCTCTGGGAACTGTAGCTCTGTGAGGATGATAGGGGTCTCCTCTCAGCATCTTTAACAAACTGCAGTTCCCAGGATTCTCTGGGGGGAGCTATGACCATTTAAAGTGGCATAATAGTACTTTAAATGTACGGTGAGACCTAGTGTGGTGTGGTGGTTAGAGTGTCGGACTAGGACCTGGGCGATCCAGGGTTCAAATCCCCACTCAGCTTTGAAGTTCACTGGGTGACCTTGGGCCAGTCACTGTTTCTCAGCCTAACCGACCTCACAGGGCTGTTGTGAGGATAAAATCAAGGGGAAGAGAGAACCATGTTTGTACAACACCTTGAGCTCTTGGAGGAAAGGTGGGATATAAATGTAGTGATAAATAAAAATAAATAATGTGCAGATGGGCCCTGCATGTAGAAAGAAACATGTGGCTTTTGCATGGCTGGAACATAGCCCACTTTACAAAAGATCCTGCCCACCACTGGCATGTGGCCCCCAAAAGCTTCCTCACAAAGGGATACAGCCCTCAAGCTGAAAAAGGTTCTCCATCCCTGTATGTACTACCAAAGTAACATGTCATGTTACCTTGTCACCTTCTTTTGTCTTCATGAAAACAGCCTCTGGAGCTCTTTCGAACAGAAGGCTGATGGCAGGGCCTCTTAAGACTTTCCGGACCAGCTACTTTGTTGCTCAAAAACATCTCCCTCCTCCACACGGCTTGTTTCCCCACCCCATTTCAGCATTCCATATTGGTGCTTGCATTAGCGTTTTAGGTCTGTATTGTCAACGCTGGGAAAGTAGAAGAGGAAGGCAGTTTTGAGCAGGAAAAAAATGGCTGGCAGGGAAATGGTTAAGCGCTCCTCCCCCTGCTATTCCTCTACTCAAAAGCCAGCCTCCCAAGGCTGCTTTTCATTTCAAATAAGTGGGGCCTCATTAGGTGCACTTGCATGTAATATGTTCTTTAAAAATGCAAATGTACTGCCTTCAAGTTGATTCTGACTTATGGCGACCCTATGAATAGGGGTTTCATGAGGCTGAGAGGCAGTGGCTGGCCCAAGGTCACCCAGTGAGGTTCATGGCTATGTGGGAATTCGAACCCTGGTCTCCCAGGTCGTAGGCCAACACCTTAACCACTACGCCACACCACTAAGGACCAAAAGAAGTTGCCTTGTAGCAACAGGTCCATCTAGCTCAGTACTGTCTACAGCCAGCATTCTTCAATTTTGGGTCCCCATATGCTGCTAAACTACAACTCCCATAATTCTTGATTATTGTCAAAGCTAGCTGGGGATGATGGAAGTTGGAGTCCAAAAACCTCTGAGGACCCAAGGTTGAAGAACACTGGTCTACACTGGCTGGCAGTGGCTCGCCAGGGTTGCAGAGAAAGGACCCTCCCAGTCCTACCTCAAGATGCCAGTGACTGAACTCAAGACTTTCGGCAGGCAAAGCAGGTGCTCTCCCACTATGCTATTACTTTATTTATTATTTTTCTTTATTAAATTTGTATTCCGCCCTTCCAGAAGGAGCCCAGGGTGGCAAGCAAGACACTAAAGACACTCTAAAACATCTTAAAAACAGGCTTTAAAATATATTAAAACAAAACATCTTTAAAAACATCTTTTTTAAAAACAGCTTTTAAAACGTCTTAAAAAGTAATTCTAACACAGATACAGACTGGGAGAAGGTCTCTACTTATAAGGCTTGTTGAAAGAGGAAGGTCTACAGTAGGCACCAAAAAGATAACAGAGATGGTGTTTCGGGATCAGGATGACCAACAAAAACAATCAGTAATATAGCCAAGCAAAGGATGGGGAGAGGAGAGACGGGGGCATGTAAGAGTCAGACAACAATTATTTAAAAAAAAAATCAGTTGAAAAAGTACATTTTGAGAATGTGTCATGAGGCTACCCTTTTATTCTCTCAAGTAGATATCATTTTGACAACAGTGGCAGCCTTGACTGCTTGTTTTGTTTTCTGTGATCCTATTCACTCAACAAAAATGACTGAAGTGCTCTGTTTGCCTCATCTGTTGGGAAGCAAACACAAATGACAAATGCATAAAGGGGGTGGGTAGGGGGGAGAAGCAAACCCATTTGACAAAGTGCAAGGATTTCAGGTTGCGTGCAGCCGTGGGCAAGATGCATAGTCCCAAGGAGCCCAGTTGCCCCCTAGCTGGCAGTTGCAGACAAGGAAGGGGCTGGCTTGTGGAGCTGTGGCAAGCTGAGCAGGCCCTAGCCAGCTGGGGAGGACTAGCCTCAGAGGCAATGGTAAACCCCCTCTGAATACCACTTACCATGAAAACCCTATTCATAGGGCAGCCATAAGTCGGGATTGACTTGAAGGCAGTCCATTTCCATTTCTGAACACTGAATTAAATTATGGAGACCTCATTGTAGGAGGGTTGCAATGGAAGAATTTGAGTCTCTCTCTCAATCAAAATGTGTTAAATTATGTGCTATTTAAAGTCATGCTTAGGACATGCTACTCTTTTTCTCAGAAAAAGAAGCTGTTCAAGGCCTTGATCCAGATCAGAATTGCTGCAGGCAGAGAGAAAAAGATAAATAAATGCATCAATTTAAAAAATCAGCAAAAGCATCAGTAAATACTGGTTGGTAAAAATAAATTTGTGTTACAAAGGCCCGTCTGAATAACAGAGATTTTTTAGGAGACATCTAAAAGAAGGCAGAAATGATTCTTGCCAAACCTCTACTGGCAGGGAGTTCCACAGGACAGGGCCTGCCACACTGAAGTCTTGGCTCCTGGTAAAGGCTGATTGAACCTTAGCAGAATGGGGTACCACCAGGAGTGCCCCATCAGATTATCTCAGCAACCGAGGTGGAGTGTAAGAAATCATATGGGTCCTTAAGATACTTTGGGCCCAAGTTGTTTAGACGTTTGGGAATTAATGCAAGTAACCTTGAATGTGGTCCAGTAGCAAACTGGCAACCAGCGCAGCTTCCTCAGCAGAGGAGTAACAAGTTGCCAGTAACCTGCTCTTGTAAGCAGCCTGGCAGCTGCAATCTGCACTAGCTTGCAGCTTCCAGACCAGACACAAGTGTCGCTTCCACATTTCATAAGTGCGTTATAGGATACCGGCGCATGGGACACTGTGGTCAGGCTAGTGCATATGGACTCCAGAGGTTCCAATTCAGGGATAGCTGGCTCAAGAGCCCTTGATCCAATGGGTTTATGCTGCGGCTCAGGCCTGATCATGATGCTGGGGTCTGGGTTGTCTTCTCGTACCCGTTTCTGGTGTGTTGGTCTCTGACAAATCCAGCTGGCTTCTCCTTGTCTAAGGCGGAGTGCAGACTAACACTCAGGTTGGGGTCCTAGTAGATGGTGGCTCATATAAATAGCTATCTTAGCACAGACCCCACCCCCAACCCATCAGTTCTTCAGTACTAGTATTTATAGCAATAATGCATCACACTGCTTCCACCCTACCTTGCTCTGATGTATTTCTTTCCACAGATCATATAAGTAACTGTCAAAGCATTTCCACCTTTTAAAAGCTCCTTTCCTTTGCGGACTCCCCCCCCCCCATTCTCACTGTAACATTTATTCTTCCTGTTGCTGAGATGAGTGTTGAAATGACTTTATTGTTGCCATTGATGAAGTATCCTCTAGATTTCATTAAAAATTAAATAAAGACCCAAGGGGACACAGGGAAATGGATTTTCCATTTTTCTCCCTTTTGCTCCTGAGAGTGATTTGTGAAGTACAAGTGCATTCATAAACTGAACTACTACACCCCAGAGAAAACAAGCTAGGAATTATTCAATTGTTAGTGGTTCGGGTTATGAAGTGGCCTCCACCAAATTTACATTGGGTGTCAAAACCTTTTTTATCTATATAAGAACATTGTAGGCCCTGAGAAAGTAGAAATCCAGGAGTACTCCACTCATCATTTCAAGAACAAACCTCTTCACAGCAACTGGGTGTTGTATGCACACTTTAAATTCTTACAGTGCAGTCAGGTACATCAGCTTAGAAGTCCAACTGAATTAAATGGAACTTACACCCAGGTAAACACTAAGGTCACTGATCTACTAAATTCCCCTGCAGGGAAAGAATTGAAAAGCGCTATCTTAAGAGCTACAGAAGTTTTTGCTGCCCTAAATCCTTACCTGTTACTGATTTCCCTTTTGAAACCTGTCCTAAGCCCGAAACAGTCTACTTCCAGACCAATAGTACAACAGAGTGTCCCTAAGTGGTCTGACAAGGAGTGCCAGGTGGTGAAAAAACAACTGAGAAATGTGTATATCCAATATAGGAAGGAAAACTTTAAAGCCCTACCCCAAAAATATCATTAGCTTAAAAAGCAATACAAATCACTGCTAACCCAAAAGAAAAACCAAGCAGTCCAAAATGAGTGGAAGGCAGTGATTGATTCCTCATTAAACAATAACTCTAAACTCTTTTGGGCTTTGGTTACTGGTGCTCTTGGCACCGCATCAAGCCCAGTTAGCTGTAACGTCTCTGCCGACATTGGGAACTGTATTTTTCCGAAATGTTTGCGGAAGCTAGGGAACATCCACCAGCTGGTTCTTCTTTTTTAGACTTTAATGCAGCCTTTCCCAACCAGTGTGCCTCCAGATGTTGCTGGACTACAATTCCCATCTTTCCTGACCATTGGCAATGCGGGCTGAGGCTGATGGGAGTTGTGGTCCAACAACATCTGGAGGCACACTGGTTGGGAAAGGCTGCCTTAATGACTTGCCAACATGGTCCCCAGTTACACAGTCTAAAATAAAATATCTTATTGTTCATCTCAAATCAGGAAAGGCTCTGGGAACTGATTTAATCGCCCCTGAAATTTTGAAGATGAACATAACCTTCATGGGCCCCTCTCTTGGCCCATGAAGGGGTGGACCCCACTCTTGGCAAATCTATCTACGCATATTAATAATACTGGTCTTTTCCCCCTGGCTTGGTTAGAGACTATTGTGATACCAATCTTTAAGTAAGGGGCTAGGGAAGATCCTTCAAATTACCGACCTATCAGTCTATTGTCGATAGTGGGTAAGCTATATACTAGTTAACTGAACCTGAGGCTTGCCGCTTGGATAGAGGATGAGAATATTTTGGGAAATGAACAGGCAGGCTTTAGAAAGGGTCAATCTACCATCGACCACTGTGTAGTTTTAAACCATTTGGCCGAGAAATATATGACCTCTTTTGGAAATGGTTTGTTTACAGCATTTATTGATCTGAAGTCAGCTTTTGATTCAATCCCTAGAGACAAACTGTGGCTCAAATTGCTTCACTGTTCTATCGACAAGAGATTGCTTTATCTTATCAAATGTCTCCACCAATACACTATGCTTCGAGTATGGTGTGGAGTAGAAGGTAACCTGACAAATTCTATTTCTCTTACTAAAGGAGTCCATCAAGGTTGCATATTAGCCCCTTCCCTATTCAATCTCTATTTGAACGATTTGATTGGATATTGTCTAAGTTCTGATTTTCACTCTCCAAAGTTGGCTGAGACCAAATGCCCTTTACTATTATATGCAGACGATGCTGTGCTTATGTCTCTATCAAAAATAGGACTCAAGCTTTTATTCATGGCCTATTGTAAGGACAATTTGCTGAGAATTAATTTTAGTAAAACCAAGATTATGGTTTTCTCTAGGAGCCCTCAGTCAAATAAGTGGATTATTGGTGGGTAACATATAGATCAAGTCAAGCAGTGGGCATCATGTTCTTTTCCACTCTTTCTTGAGTCACCCACAGAAAACATACAGTGCAGGTAGCCCAGAGTACTACCAAGGCAGTTTTTCATTTTTTCTATACAAAGGGGGGCCAATATATTCCAGTGGCCATCCAGATATTTAAGGCTAAAATCTTGCCTCAGTTACTGTATGGTGTTCCAGTTTGGATCCAGGGATTTAATCCAGCTGTGGAAAGTGTCCTTTCAACATTCCTGAGATCTCTATTTGGAATGCCAAGGTGTGTCACAGCTGCGGGCTTACGTCTCGAGGCCGGCCTTGTTTCTATCGAATGTGCTGCATGAGCCTTTGCTTTTAGATACTGGCTTAAGGTTGTCTTCAGCGATCAGGGCCGGTTGTAAAGGGCGGCCAGGTGGGGCACTGGCCCGATGGCCCCTGAAGCTACAGGGTGGCCCTCAGCTGCCCCTCCGCTCCCCTTCTGTGATCCATGCCCCCCATGCCCCCCCACCTACCTGTCTGCTGTCTTTTACAATTGCCCTTAACAAAGATGGCGGCCACGGTTTCCCTAAGGTACTGAAGCCCCTGCTGCCATCTTAGTTGATGGCAGAGCTGCGCGCACATAGCACGCATGCATGCCATCAACAAAGATGGCGGCGGAGTCATCATCCCCATAGGGAAACCGTGGCTGCCATCTTCATTAAGGGCAATGGTAAAAGACAGCAGACAGGTAGGTGGGGGGTCATGTGTGCGCATGTGCGCACACACACCGGGGCCCAGGGCAAGCTGATGCCCAAGGTCCCCGGCATTTCTGGAGCCGGCCATGTCAGTGATCCTTCTTTAGGCTATTTAAATCTTCTTTTGAAAGATGTTTAACAATAAAAAATTTAGACCAAGAACTGGTGTAAACTGCATTAATTAGTTTTTTTCTTTTGATTTTATACTTGCACAAAATTTTAGGACTGCTAAATTCATTTTTAGACCAACAAATTAGGGATATCGACTTTCAACTTTCTGTATCAAATGCTTGCAAAATGTGCTCCCCTACCCATCTTGGTCTGAATTTCCTGTTCCCCAAACACACTAACTATTTGGAGAATCTGTCTATTCCTAAGTATCGGCATGTATTCTCCATAGTCAGGTTTGTCTCCCCTCCGCTCTCTTGGAAGGGCAATACCAAGGTACCCCTTATGCAGATCGGCTGTGTCCTTGTGGTGATGAAGTTCAAACATAGACTCATGTCTTTTTTGTATGTAATTTTCACAGGGAGGATCGCAATAGACTACTTGGCCCAATTATGAGGAACTTTCCTGGCAGGCCATTGGTCTGGTTTTTGAAATATTTCCTAGCTGATTTTAATAAGTCTACAACAGAGTCAGTGACTAGGTTCCTCTTCTCTGCCCAAAGGAGTCGCAAGAGGATTCTTCTCTTTTAACTGCTATTTCTTTTATGATGTACTTTTATATTTCTGTATCTTAACTATTCTGACATTTTATTGACTGTTTTATTTGAATGGGTCTGTGACCGTATATTAATAAACAAACAAGCTCCTGAGAGTGGTTTGTGAAGTACAAGTGCATTCATAAACTGAACCACTACACCTCAGAGAAAACAAGCTAGGAATTATTCAATTGTTAGTGGTTCAGGTTATGAAGTGGCCTCCACCAAATTTACACTGGGTGTCAGAACCATTTTTTATATATCTAACAACATTGTAGGCCCTGAGAAAGTGCAGTCAGGTATATCAGCTTAGAAGTCCAACTGAATTAAATGGAACTTACACCCAGACCACATCTGCACCATACATTTAAAGCGCTATTGTACTATTTGATGGCGTTCCCTCAAAGCATACTGGAACTTATGGTTTGTACTAAAGAGTTTGTGTAGTTTATGCTAGGAGAAACTGTAGTTTGTGTTATGAGATCCCTCTGTCCCTTACAGCGCTACAATTCCCAGAGTTTTCTCAGAAGAGAGACTGATTTTTAAACTGCTCTGAAAATTGTAGCTCTGTGAAGAGGAAAGGGATCTTCTTATGTCTCTCAACATCTTTAACAAACTACAATTCCCAGGATTCTTTGGGGGAAGCCATGACTGTTAAAGTGGTATCATAGTGCTTTAAAATGTAAGGTGCAAATGTGGCCCCAGGTAATTGAGTTTAAATGTATACCCACTTATGTGGGACTAAGCCCTTTTGATCTCAGTGGGACTTACATCAGAATAGGCTTGCATAAGCACCACATAGAGTAGCTACTGTGATATTAAACTTGAAATTATATGTTTCTTCAGTTGGTGCATGCCGATTTTTCCTATGTATATTTACACAAGCCAATTCTATAATCCAGAGTCTATTTTTTGTAAAAGTTGAGAGTACATCAGAACTGTGAAATTCACAGAATGAAAGGGTTATATTGAACTACAGGTAGGGTTGCCATATTGCCCCATTAGCCAGGTTTCACCCAGATTGTAGCCGTGCCACCTAGTGCCCACTTAGCCCATTAGGTGGCCTGGATTTACAGCTTTCTTATTTTTTAAAAGCAAGTCTCTCACCCTTGTAGATCCAGAGCTACAAGGCAAAATGTGGAGGCAGTTTTCTGTCCAATTATTTTGTGAGCAATCAGCCTATTCCCACCTTCCATTGTTCTTACCAGTGAGGAACACCACAGTTGTCCTGGGACAATCAAGAATTTTAGCCTGCCTGCTCCATGTGCAGAATCTAGGCAGTTTAACTGCACATGCATGCTTGATCAGCTCATGCAGCTCTGCCCCTTATCCAGGAACTATAGCTCACTCAACCAGGTTGAGCCTGCTGACTCAACCAGAAGCAGCCTTCATCTCAGTTACCACGTGTCTCAGGATATGTGCCTCAAGTGGTGAATGCAATGGAAGGGTCTGTCTGCCATCATGGAGGATGGACTAAAAGGGTTTGAATCCACAAAACACTCCCTCCCCTGCTTGAACAAATACAAGAGATAAAAGCAATCCTCTCTGTGTAGAAAAGGCTGTGGTATTAGCATTTGCATTTTTCAGCCCCGCTCCCACCCTGTTACATGGTGCTTACTCCCAAATAAAGTTGCATTGGAATGCAGCCTCACTCACACTGTTGCCCTGCAGAGCCTCTATTCAGCAATTCAGAAAAAGGCTAAAAAGAATTTTTTAAATACCTATCCTTCAAAATGACTGGCAGGCATCTCCCCATCAAAGATCACCCTACTTCATTTCCTCCCCAGAGATGGTTGGGTGTATGCATTTGTGTCTATATACACACATATACATAGCTACACACACACATCTATATAAAAACATACATAGACTATATATATTCAATGCAGTGGGGATACAACCTTCCCCCAACCCTTAAGACCAATAGGAATGGAATACCCTGGGAAAAGGTATTTGCATACTATGTGGTTTTTTTCCTCTTGGTGCTACATGTCTGCCCCCTGGCAGTAGCTAAGATCTTTGCCATTCCTACGGCTATGCCAGGTTCTTGGGGGAATATGCAGGCTGGGGCTTTAGTTCCTTCAGGGGACACCAGCAGCAGCATTATGCATGGAAGGCAGAAAATGGGTGGGTGGTAAGGTAACACACAGCACAGCTTGTCAGATCTTGAGAATTCACTGCATTTTTTTTTTCAAAAAGAGGTGCCAGCATTCAAGACTCCATCAGGTTCCAGCCTTTATCACAGAAGGGTGTGTTTCCCTTCTCCTTGATCTGGTATGTGAGAATCAGTGAACTAAAGACACGCCTCACATGCTCAGACTCTATTCTTTTATTTTTTTCACGTACCAGAGCAGAGTGTCCTAGCAGTAGTAAGAGATGTTTTGGGGTGAGCCTGCAACAAAATAAGCTCTTCAGTGCTCTGTCATTTAAGCAGTGATGTGGGTTTTCAGGAAAATTGTCTGATGCCCTAAATTGAGTGTGCTTTGAGTTAGCATACTTATTAGATTCCTATTTAGTAAACAACACTTGTTCTGGTTTAATTTAACACCCAATTATTTGTCAGAAATCAGAAGGCTATGACTGGGGAGGGCAGCTATGAGAGAACTAGAAAAGATCCTCAAATGCAAAGATGTATCACTGAACACTAAAGTCAGGATCATTCAGACCATCGTATTCCCGATCTCTATGTATGGATGTGAAAGTTGGACAGTGAAAAAATCAGATAAGAGAAAAATCAACTCATTTGAAATGTGGTGTTGGAGGAGAGCTTTGTGCATACCATGGACTGCAATAAAGACAAATAATTGGGTGTTAGAACAAATTAAACCAGAACTGTCACTAGAAGCTAAAATGATGAAACTGAGGTGATCATACTTTGGACACATAATGAGAAGACCTGATTCACTAGAAAAGACAATAATGCTGGGAAAAACAGAAGGGAGTAGAAAAAGAGGAAGGCCAAACGAGATGGATTGACTTTTTTATTTTTGGGGGGGGGGTTGTTTTAAG
This sequence comes from Rhineura floridana, assembly GCF_030035675.1. NCBI lineage: Eukaryota > Metazoa > Chordata > Lepidosauria > Squamata > Rhineuridae > Rhineura > Rhineura floridana. The sequence continues at coordinate 14,320,279 of NC_084495.1, read as the reverse complement.
GTTGGGTGCCTGCCTGAGTGGTGGAAGCCTACATCGGGGCATGTGTCAATCACAGGGGAGTGATGGGGGAAGGGTGGGAGGCAAATGTATACCGAGGCTGGGCGGCAGATGCTGGGGGAAAGCTAGGGGCAGGTCACGTCAGGTAAGAGGAACTAGGGAGAGATGCATAATATCTGTCCCGTTCCGGGCCTGTCCAGAGCCAACAGACAGCTGGGGGATGCTTGACTCCATACTCTGGCCTTCGACTGCTGCTGTGCAATGCCAGGTCTGTTGCCCAAAAAACATCCCTCATCCATGATATGATATTGGATGAGGGCGTGGACCTGGCATGTATTACGGAAACCTGGCTAGATAAGGCTGCTGCTCCTATTCTTGCGGCCATGTGTCCGGCTGGGTTCTCGTATGCACAGCAGCCGAGGGTCGGTAGTCGGGGAGGGGGAGTGGCGGTTATTTACCGAAGGTCCCTGGTTCTCACCAGACCTCCTCTCTGTGAGACCAAGGTGGCAGACTGCATGTACTGGAGGTTGGGCCCAAAGGGCAGTCTAGGGATTCTGCTCGTGTACTGTCCACCCCGCTGCACGACGGACTCCCTGGCCGAGGTGCTGGAGGTGGTCTTGGCTGTGCGTGTACAGTCCCCAAACCTGCTGGTATTGGGGGACTTCAATGTATATTCAGAGACCATCCTTACTGGGGCGCCTCGGGACTTCATGGAAACCATGGCTTCCTGGGAGATGCACCTTATTACAATGGGGCCAACCCATGTAGCCGGTCATGCACTCGACTTTGTGTTTGTCTCGGGAGAGGAGGGGAGTAATCTGAAAATTGGGGGTACATCCATCACCCCCTTGTCATGGTCAGACCACTACTTGGTGAGGATGGACTTTTTGGTGCCACAAACCCTCCGTGGGGGTGGAGGACCTATTAAGATGGTCCGCCCCAGGCATCTGATGGATCCTGATGGATTCCTGAATGCACTTGGGGACTGTCTGGAGCATGCACACAGCCACTCGGCTGAGACCCTGGTGGAGGGGTGGAATGCCGCAATCGCCGAGGCATTAGACCGGGTGGCTCTGAAACGCCCTCTCCCCCTGAATAGAGCTCAGATGGTACCGTGGTTCACCCCACGGTTGCGAATTCTGAGGCGGGAGGTGAGACGGCTAGAGCGCTGGTGGCGGAAATCTCGCTCTGACGACGATCGGACACATGTTAGAGCGGCTGCAGCAGCCTATCATGTGGCAATAAGGGCAGCAAAAAAAGATTTTTATGCTGCCTCTATTGCATCTGCAGAGTGCTGTCCCAGGAGACTGTTCCAAGTGGTTTGGAGCCTGGTCGGTCCAGTTGCTCCAGAACCAATGGAACATGCTAAGGCCTCCTGTGACGAGTTTGCTAAACACTTTGCGGAGAAAATCGATCGTATTAAGAGTGCTATTCCGTGCACTGTGGACACAGTGAGCGAGCCAGAGGTGACCAGTGGTGCTCTGGTGGTGTGGGATCGGTTCCAGCTTCTTCCATCTGATGAAGTGGACAAGGTGCTTTCAACCTTAAAGCCAACCACTTGCTTACTCGATCCTTGCCCATCGTGGCTCATTATGAGCTGCAAAGATAGACTGGGTGAGGGGATCAAGATAGTGGTAAATACATCTCTCGAAGAGGGAGTAATGCCATCAGTGCTCAAGGAGGCAGTAATAAAACCAATCTTAAAGAAGCCCTCCTTGGATCCCCAAGATCTGAACAACTTTCGCCCAGTCTCAAATTTGCCATTCTTAGGCAAGGCGGTTGAGCGGGTGGTGGCAAAGCAGTTGCAAGCGCACTTGGAGGAAACGGATTATCTGGATCCATTTCAATCGGGCTTCAGGCCTGGACATGGGACTGAAACAGCCTCGGTCGCCTTGGTAGATGATATGAGGAGGGCGTGGGATAGGGACGAATGCACCTTCCTTGTCCTCCTTGATCTCTCAGCGGCTTTTGATACCATTGACCACGTTATCCTCCTGGACCGCCTGAAGAGGTTAGGCATGGGGGGCACTGTATTGCAGTGGTTCCATTCCTTCCTCTCTGGTAGATACCAAAGAGTGGCATTGGAGGATGAGGTCTTGGATCCTTGGCCTCTCATTTGTGGGGTGCCACAGGGTTCCATCCTCTCCCCGATGCTGTTCAACATCTATATAAAGCCTCTGGGGGCAATCATCAGGAGATTTGGGCTGCAATGTCATCAGTATGTGGATGACACGCAGCTCATCTCTCATTTAAATCTTCACCGAGGTTGGCTGTAGAAACCCTGTCCAAGTGCCTCGAGTTGGTGAGTGGCTGGATGGGAAGGAATAAGCTGAAGCTGAACCCTGACAAAACTGAGGTACTGTTTGTGGGAGACAAGGGAAGGCTGGGGAATGTGGACCTGGTGCTCAATGGGGTACGATTGCCCCTGAAAGACCAGGTCTGCAGCCTGGGGGTCATTCTTGACTCCCAGCTGTCCATGGAGGCTCAAGTCTCGGCTGTGAGCCGGGCGGCACTGTATCAACTCCATCTGATACGGAGGCTGTGCCCCTACCTTCCCAACCATCTGCTCCCACCGGTGGTACATGCCCTGGTCACCTCTCGCCTACAGTACTGTAATGAGCTCTACGTGGGGTTACCCTTGAAAACGGTCTGGAAGCTGCAACTGGTACAGAATGCGGCAGCTCGTCTGATTAAAGGCAGCCGCCAGCAAGATCACATCACTCCAGTGCTGAAGGAGTTGCACTGGCTACCGGTTGTTTACCGGGCCCAATTCAAGGTGTTGGTTTTGACCTTTGAAACCCTACACGGTTTTAGCCCAGTCTATCTGAAGGAGCGCCTCCAGCATCGTCAGGGATGCCGCTCAACAAGATCAGCCTCAGAAGACCTTCTCTCAATCCCACCGGTTAAAACAGCTAGACTGGTGAGGACTAGAGAGAGAGCTTTTTCAATAGTGGCCCCCACCCTGTGGAACTCTCTCCCAAATGATCTCCGCCATGCCCCTTCTATGATGAGCTTCCACCAGGCCTTGAAGACCTGGCTCTTCAGGCAGGCTTTTGGGGTGGGTTAGGTTTTTACTGTTATGGTTTTAAATTTTAACATTTTAATGTATTGTTTTTATCTTGTACATCGCCCAGAGTGGCTGGACAACCAGCCAGATGGGCGACTAATAAATTTAATAAATAAAATAAAATAAATAAATAAATAAAGGAAGCCACGGACCTGAACTTACAAGATCTGAACAGGGTGGTTCATGACAGATGCTCTTGGAGGTCACTGATTCATAGGGTCACCATAAGTCATAATCGACTTGAAGGCACATAACAACAACAACAAATTTATTTATTTATTACATATATACCCAAGCTTTCTTTCATCACAGAAACCCAAGGTGGTATACATGTGGTTCCCAGGTGGTCTCTTAACCAGGTCCTGACCAGGACCAGACCTGCTTAGTTTCAGCAAGGTGGGGGGCATCATGTGCCTTCAGACCAAAGTCTGGGACCTCTTTAGCCTGAGGGCCACATTTTGTCATGGGCAGTCTTCCAGGGTCCACATGGCAGTGGTGGGTGGGGGCAGAGGCAAAAGTGGGTGGAGCAACATACAGTATGTGTGTGCAGTAGGCTATATTCCAACTATGCAAAAGTCAGACTGTTGAATCCAGTTAAGTTCTACACAAAGTAGATCCACTGAAACCAATAGGCCTAAGTTAGCCATGTTCATTAATTTCAGTGGGTCTACTCTGAGCACAATTAAGCTCGGCTACAACCCAGAGTTTAGTTTAGTTTGTTTTACGTGCACCCACACCCCACACCCAGCTCTCTATCCAGGCAAGCAAAAGGCATTATCACAGTTCAAGGCCACATTCCAATCAGGCAAAAGCACACAAGGAGGATTTGGAGAAAGGCCACCATTGAGGGGGTGTGGTTTGGCTGGGGATAGGGGCCTACGAAGAGTCTCAAAGGACAGACAGAGACATCTGGAGGTTCACCTCCCCTCCACCCAGGGTTGCCATATTCCACAAATCCAGGCAGGCTAATTTGCATATTATACAAATTATTTGCATATTAATATTTGGATTGTCCAGTTGTTTTGTGCCTAATAATTACCACCAAAAACTGGGGGAAGATGTGAAAAATCTTTTTTTAAAAAAAAAAACCCCTCACATTTTCAGCCTTAAATGCCTAGACGCTAGTTTTTAACACTATGGAATATTTATTGACTGATTAAGAGGATTTATATCCTGCCCTTCTGCTGTTAAAAACAGAGCTCAGGGCAGCTTACAAATATAATAAAAACAATAAGAATGCACAATCAACATAAAAACACCAAACAGAAACAAACAGAAACTAAGTCAAGGCAGCAGTACAGTTAACCCTTACGTATACAATATATTTCAGAGGCGTGGTGGGTGGAGAAAAACAAGAAGCCAAAATGTTAGAAAAAGGAGTATTTCACACCACATGCTCAGTTCTAAATACTGTGGCAGCAAGTTCCACAAGTTCCTCCAGTATTCCACTGGTGCAGGCACTCAGACATTCAAAGTACCTGAATGTTTCTTAGGTTTTATAAAAGCAGAGCTTTGCTTTACTCAAAATTTCTTCTCCCTTTGATTAACCACGTCTACACAGGTTCCATCTCCCCACTCAAAATGAAATTGGGCCTGGACATACCTTGCTAATCAGATTACCAATGCCAGGATGTCTGTCTTATCAACTACTCTCCTACCCCTCCCGGCATCATGAAAGATCCAGTCCTGGGCTCAAAAAGAAAACAAATATCTGGTCCTCTTCAAAGTACTGATAAGCTTCTTGTTTTAATTAAAATAATAATTATACATTCTTCCTCTTATCACTAATGGGAGTTAATTATCTTGCATATGCCCGTAGTAAATTTTCAGATACTTTCAGACCCTCAGCAATTTCCAAGTGGAAAGAAGTGGAAGAAAAGTTTGGGAACCCCTGGTATTCGCTTATGTACCTATGCTGCTCTCACCCCTCATTTAGGTGCCTGGGATGCACGCATGTGGACATACCTCCTTACAGTTATGGAAAGTGATTCTTTTTTTTTTTTTTACAATAATTTTTATTCAAATTTTCATAAAACATACAAAACAAAATCATAAAACATTCAAAGACAAAAAACAAAACAAAACAAAAATGATTAAACAAAAAAATAAAATGTTGACTTCCCATTTGTCGCAGATCAAATCAGTTATAGGTCTACAATATATAACAATCCTGTCTCTTAAATTATATTATAAAATCACTTTCCTCCAGTAGTTATCTTAATTAATCATCAAATCTCATAAACATTACTTTATTCTTTCCACAAAAAGTCAAAGAGAGGTTTCAATTCTTTAAGAAATATATCTATCAATTTTTCTCCAAATAAACATGTCGATTAATCCATCTCGTTAATAATAATAATAATCTTATTGTCATAACCATAGTCCAAATAAACATATTGATTAATCCATCTCATCAAAATCTGTTAGGTCCAATAATTTCAATAGCCATTATTCCATTATCCCTATTAATTCCATCTTCCATCTTCAATAGTCCTGTTAAGTCCAGTAATTTCAGTGTCCAATCTTCCATTATCAGTATTCCATAATAATCTTGCTGTCATAGCCATAGTCATATAATAAGAGTCTGATGGGAATTTCCTCTATCCCAAATATTTTCTTGCCATCAATTCTGAATAAGTTGCTGAAATATTGTTGTAAAGTCATATCTCTGTTCTTCTTTTTTACAAAATGCACTGGTTCATCTCTTGACAGTTTTTCCATTGTCACATGGCTGCTGTTAGTTCCATAGATTTTCTCTATATCAAGCTCCATCACATCATTCCAGTCCAGAAGATTATCCAAGCCATTGATAACTTTATCTCTAATATCTTCATTAATTTCTTCAGAGATAATGTTAAATTCCAAACAGTAGATTTTATTTCTAATATCCATAAACTCCAGATCTTTTTCCAATTCCACATTTGTTCCAATCTCCAGGGCTTGTATCTTCCCTTTATTTTTTCTTTTCTCATCTCTGATCTCATTCTCCTCTCTCACAGGATCCCCTATTTCTTTAAGCTCCTGCGTCATTTTGCTCAGTTCAATTTTCAGCTCCTTACTGCCCTGTCGCAGGGTTTGTTTCGTTATCTCAATCTCATCCATTATTTTCTGAAACATAATTACTTCCAGATTCTCAGCCACTTTCTTGATTGCCATTTTTTAAAACCACGAAAACAAAGCAAAACAAAAATAAAGAAGAACCACTTCTTATATCAGCAACAATTGGGTTAATAATCCAGGCTTGATGACATCACAGTATAAACAGAGCAGCCTGCCTTATCTCTCTATGTTCAAGAATACAAAACAAATTTAGTTCCCAGCATCAAAACAGTTAGCGGCGTCGTGAAGAAGCAGATTCGTCAAAATAAAATAGACCAAAAAGACAATAGTCCCAGACAATATAATGTTCCTCGGAATAGAAATCCCTCTTCTGTGTATATCTTTAGAATGCACTTCCAGGACAGCTTTTTGCAATAGAAACAGAGATAAGCTGTTAATTTCGTGAATAACAGAGAAGAGTTATAACTCACCCAGAAGCTCTTTAAAACTGATTAAATTGACAAATCTCTTTTTGCTGCAACAATTTAAACCAAGTAAAAAAAATAATAGAAAGAAGGGTGCTTGCCTGTTAGTCTGTTTTCTCTTTGAAGAAAAGATAAACGTATCGCATTAAACAGATAGAGCTTGTTCGGAAGTCCGTCCGGCATTGCTGGCTGGACCTTTTCTCATAAATTAATGAAATGTGTCTGGATTCATTATTAAGAATCACTTTCCACAGTTATGGAAAGTGATTCTTAATAATGAGTCTCCAGACACAAAGTTACATAGGTGTTTGTCAGTAGTGTAGCAGCAAATTCAGAAGTGCAGGGTCCCCTTCATGATAGTTACAGCCACACACACCCTTTTTTTCCTCCTGGATTAACAATGAAATGTTTGTTAATGCATTCTCTCACAACAAACATCTCTAGGAGCCAATCGGCATGAAAGTGAGGAGCGTTAGCAGCTGAGAAGAGTCTTCTCAGTGGCTGACTCACCTCCTTGCACTCTGATTGCCTCCAATCAGCAGGAAAGGCAAGGAAACATATCAGAAGACTCTTCTCAGTGACTTACACACTCCCTTTTCATGCTGATTGTAGGATGCTTGGAGACATAGGGACTCTGCTCCCAAAAAAGCAGGGGGACTAAGACCCCCCGAGACCCTGGATGACTACACTCCTGGTGCTTATGGACATGACTGTAAAATATTTGGTGAGGTGCAAGTTGGATATGATATTATTTATTAAATGTGCTTAGGATCACACTGATGGCATTCCCAAATATGTACTTTTACACAGACTTTGGTTTTCCATAACACAGTGCTTGTGCAAGCCTCCACACTTGGGGGGCACTACTTGCACACCCCTTCTGTAAGCACATCAAGGGTGGATACACACCTGAACCAAGACACAGACAACAGGGCACTCAAAACAAAAAGGTAATTACAGTGGCTGAGTAGATTTTGTAGAGAGGCTATACTGACTGGGCAGCCACCGTCCTTCATATTTTACAAAATACTTTTTCCTATATGGAAAATACTTTTTCCTATACAAAGATTAAATTCCTATGTATGAAAAAGTAATATATGAAGTGGTCTCAAGAATGAGAAAAGTAAGCAAGTGAATGGTGATCCAAATGTTTTTCATTCTCACATTATGCTGCCAGATGATGCATCTCCTTCCCTGCACATGTACCTTAGACTGAAAAAAACAATACTCAAGCCACCATTGAATACATGCATGTGTTCTTTCCAACATGAATCTACAAGTCTCAAAACCTAAGGTGTGACACAGTCCTCACACACCTTATAACATGCCTCAAACGTGGTCTCTTCTTTTACAAGCATGCCTTTATACCATCACTTTGCCAAAACATAAGGATAGGTAAATTGCTTTTAGGGAGGTTCACAATTACCGATTTCCTATTTATTTAATCCAAAAATATTTATAATACATACAAAAAGCCAGGGGAAGTTACTGGGGAAATGCAAAATAAATACAAATAAAATGGGGGGGGGAGAGACCTTAAATGTGTAATAAAAACAACGTCATCATCAACAACAACAAAAGCAAACCAGGAATATTACTGCTCGGTTTGAAAAGTATTTGGCTGACCCTTAACTTTAAGCAATGCAATAGTTGCTGCCAGGAGCGTGCCAATGTCCAGCGAACACAATGTCCTCCATCAACAGGCAGCAATGCCACCCAACAAGATCAGCCTCAAAAGACCTTCTCTCCATCCCACCAGTTAAAACAGCCAAACTGGTGAGGACTAGGGAGAGGGCTTTTTCAATTGTGCCCCCCACCCTGTGGAACTCCCTACCAAATGATCTCCGTCATGCCCCCTCTATGATGGGCTTCCGCCAGGCCTTAAAGACCTGGCTCTTCAGGCAGGCTTTTGGGGTGGGTTAGGTTTTATTATTCTGGTTCGAGAACATAAGAACATAAGAAGAGCCTGCTGGATCAGGCCAGTGGCCCATCTAGTCCAGCATCCTGTTCTCACAGTGGCCAACCAGGTGCCTGGGGGAAGCCCGCAAGCAGGACCCGAGTGCAAGAACACTCTCTCCTCCTGAGGCTTCCGGCAACTGGTTTTCAGAACCATGCTGCCTCTGACTAGGGTGGCAGAGCACAGCCATCATGGCTAGTAGCCATTGATAGCCCTGTCCTCCATGAAATGAGATTTTAAATGTTTTAATGTATTTGGATGTTTTCTTTTGTACGTTGCCCAGAGTGGCTGGATAACCAGCCAGATGGGCAACTAATAAATTCAATAAATAAATAAATAAATAACAAGATTCCATACAGGCAGTGAGGAGCTCAGGACAAGGCTGAACTCAGTTTTTCCCTTTAGCTCAGTATAAAGGGTCAGGGTCATTTTGAAGAAGAGAGTTGCATGCAGTAGATCAGCCTTCCGGATTCCAGCAAGAAGTGGAGGTGGTGGCAAGGGCTACTAGTGCTCAGGCAGGCAGGTGGGCAGGCAGGCGGGACTACTCACCCTCCTCCGTCTTCTTCAGCACCTCTGCCCACTGCCCTCATGCAATGACCACGCCCCACCAGACAGGCAACAGGGGCTGCTCTCACCACCGTTTGCCTTTCCCGAGCCTGGAGAAGAGAGGGGGCTGTTTTGCCGCCAAAAAAGGGAAGGAGCTGTACGTGTGTGCTCACCTCACTAACTACCCTGCCTGCACATCTACCTGCATGCTCAGGTGTCACCAGCAACAGACCATGCTTGGGTTTCACCAGCGACAATCCATATGTCCTCTTCTCCCAGGCATTGTAGCATGTGTTTTAAGTTGTTTTAAATTGTGTTTTAAATGGTTTTTTAAAAGATGTGTTTTTAAATTTGTATATTTGTTTTTAATGTTTTTAGTTCTTGTAAACTTCCCAGAGAGCTTTGGCTATAGGGCGGTATACAAATACAATAAATAAATAAGAAATAATGAATGAATGAATGCTGGGAATCCGGGCCACCTAATCAGCTAAACGGGTACCAGGTTGCATGGTTAGAATCCGGGTAAAACCCAGCTAAATGGGCAATAGAGAGCCAGTGTGGTGTAGTGGTTAAGGTGTTGGACTACAACCTGGGAGACCAGGGTTCGAATCCCCACAAAGCCAGGAAGCTCACTGGGTGACCTTGGGCCAGTCACTGCCTCTCAGCTTCATGAAAACCCTATTCATAGGGTCACCATAAGTCGGAATCGACTTGAAGGCAGTACACACACACACAAATGGGCAATATGGCAACCCTGCCTCCACCCTACCTGTGGCCTGCAAGACATTGATTTCTCTTCCTATTTTCTTTTAAAATCTGAAACACTTTGAAATGTGAACCACAAGTGGGCTTTGACAGTCCTCATCCACAAAGTGCAGGGAAGCTTCCTTCCAATCTAATAAAATGTTAAAAGGGCTCAGCTGTCTGAGGCATCATATTTGCCAGCAGCAGATGAGGAGGCTAGTATGGACAGCATGACTCTGCATATTATGGCCCTGATTTAGAGGAAAGCATGCCATGTACTTGTCAGGCAAAATGGAACAGAATCAAAAGTGGGCAATATAGATAGTGAAGGATGCAGAAAAGAAGTATCATAAGGATCGTTTGAAAGAACGGGGTATGTTTAGCCCAGATGGAAAAAAAGGCTGGGGAGGAGCATGATAATACTCTTCAAATACTTCTCGAGTGTCACATAGAAGAGGCAAAGATCATAGGAAGCTCCTTATTCTGAGTCAGGCCATTGGCCCATCTAGCTCAGTGCTGTCTACACTGACTGGCAGCAGCTCTCCAGATTTCAGACAGGGAGATGCCCGGGATTGAGCCTGCTCTACCACTGAGCTACAGCTCTGTCCAACTTGTTCTCTGCTTTCCTAGAGATCTAATAGGCTTCAGTTATGGCTTAAGTTATGGGTTTATAGATTGCGGCTATTAAGGAGAAGCCTCTTAATGATAAGAGAAGTTTCAACAGTGGAACAAATTAATTATCTTCAAAGTCCTCAGCTCTCCCTCACTGAAGGTCTTCAAGCAGAGGATGCAGAGCCATCTTTTGGTGATCCTCTTGCGTGGATTTCTTGCATTCAGCAAGTGGTTGGAGGAGATGGCGTACAAGACTCACTCCAACTCTGAGATTCCATTAAAAACGTATGAGGAGTTAGCCACAACAAATTTAGTTCTGTCAATGTTAATTGGGTTTGGACAAAGCCACAGGGTGTAGGGTTCCTAAACTTTCCTAAAATAAATAAATAATTTGGGGGGGGGGAGGAATAGATATTATCTAGACATATTGAATTTTGTACGGGGAAAAGAATGATCAAACAAAAAATAAATATCAGAAATAAAAATAACACAAGAAGGGTTGGAAGAGCAAATAGAACTTTGTTCAGAGAATGGGGGTGTTCCCCCACTACAACCTCCTGTACCCCCATAAGTTACTTCTGAGGGCTGAGAGAATCCTCTGAAACAGTATGGGAAAGACAATGTAGTGGTGACCAAATGTTTCACATGACTATTTCAATAATTCTTGATCACTGATCCATGCTGGCTGGGATTGATAGGAGTTGGCGCTCATCGGCTCCCCTTGGGATAGGGCGTGGGGCAGGGCTGGAGCATGATGGGGAAATTCTGTGGGGCTGCCTTACAAAAGCAGAGATGCTTTCCTCTTCTGCACATAAGAAACATTTGAAGCTGGGATAGAGATTAAAAAAAAGGTTGATAAACACAGATGTATCATTCTTAAAAATGCCCATTAAATAAAATTACTATTATCTTGGGAAGGAAAGCAGGATTTTGACCTGCAACTTGTTCCTTCTAACAACTACATTGGTCTTTTATTTTGTTTCATTTTCAGGAAGAGTTATACATTGCATCTCCCCCCCAAAAAGGGCATCATATTCAGTATACAAAATATAAAAACAAGTACAATCTAAAACAAGAAATTATATGCCCATGCTCACCCCCCATTGCTCATATTTTAGGGGGAAATGGTGCTCTGTGTTAAGAATGGAGAAGAAATTAGGTTATGTTTGAATTTAATGAGAAACTACCTAATTCACACCTTTCAAATCAATGTGTACTTCTCAGAATTGCACTTCTGAATTCTCTGAATTATCCATACCAGACAATATGTACAACAATGCATACATTAAGGAGAAATGTACATAAAACACATACATTAGTGAAAATAACATACAAACTGCATTATATCAGGGGAAACAGTTTGTATATATTAGTCCAAACTGGATACAAAACTGTGTTTATTAGGAGAAATGAGCATTAAAATGCTCACAAATTTTATGAGGATTGGTTGGTATTTATCTAATGCAAATTGCTGTGTAAATGTGGAGAAGTGAAATTAAGACTGGGGGAAAATTGACAAACTTATAGAACCAAAATTGACAGATTTGTCCATCCCTACTCTGTATGAAGAGTCAATCTATGTTACGCATTGTTGTAGAGGCATAACCACAGATACTAGCTGACTTTTAATCGTGACCTTCTTTAATGGTCACTAAGATGGGACACTCTGTATATTACATGCACTTTTCTGCATGCTATACGCATACACGGACACACACACAAGTCTGAAAAGTCTTGAGATAAACGATAAAAACAAATTTGTCTCTGTATATGGTGCTTTGGACTTCCTGGGTTTTTTTTTTTTAATGTTAAAAGATAAGGATACAAGGTACTCAAGAAAGCAGTTAACTGCAGTGAGGAATAGTTACAGCATAATGAACAGGAAGAGAAAGGCTCAGAAGGCTACAATTTAGATCATTCCATTGATCCAAGTATTGACCATTTTATGAGAGTTCTGCATTTTAATATCCCCCACTGCAATTCAAGTGAAATCACATTACGAATTTCTTTCTCCACTCCCATTACAAGCCATCCATCAACAACTGCCATTTCTCACTCTTCTTCTAAAGCATTATGGAGATCATAATGGACAAGGCACACCAGGCATTCACAGTGCGTTTATGGACAGATCATCCTCTTTACCCTTAAAAAATATCGAAAAGATAAGGCAACAGGGAACCAGCAACGGCATATGCCCCATCCCAAGCTTGCCTACTCTACACATTTTAAACAGCATGCTTTGAAAATATTATTATTATTATTACTATTACTATTATTATTATTGATTTAAGAAATACATGAAAGCCAGTGCTTTTTTTGTGATGGAATTCACCAAATACTGACAGCCCATGTAACCATTTTGTGCTGGCACTCATAACACTTTTATCAAAGTATGAGCACCAGAAGCTCATTTTTTAAACAAAGAAAGTGCTGAGGAAAGCTATCAAGTTCCCTATGTGGTGCCAATCCCTGTCCCCCTGTCAAAAGTTCCAATACCCTTAACAGCAGAGTGATGACAAATACCTGTCTCAGCTTGAAGATGTTTCCTTTGGAAGCAGGGAAGCACTACTATTCTCTAGCCTGATGTTTTCCCTTAGCATTTATTATGTGATGGAGCTGAAGCCAATCAATGATAAGAAAGATATTAATTAATTTAAAATGCTTAGATTCTGCTTTTCATTTATAAATCTCAAGGCGGTTCTCAATATACTGAAAACCACTGGGTTGCATCCAGTGCTAGCCCTACGTAGAGTGGACCCACTGAAATTAATAGACCCAAATTAGTCATGCCTATTCATTTCAATAGGTCTACTCTGAGTAGGACTAGCATTGGATACAACCTATTAAAATCAATCACTAACAATAGTGAAATATCTAAGCAGTCAAAAAACTGCAACAATTACAGTAGCCAGAACCTCCCAAAATAATTCAATATCAATAGCCAGGAAATACCAGAGGAGACAGAAATGTCTTAGCTATCTATGATATCACCCCATTGTCATTGTGCATCTGATCTCCGTAAGGAGCACATTTCTCAGTAAGTGCCACCATGCAAAAGGCTCTCCTCTGAATCCTGGCCAGCCAAGCTTCAGTAGATTGAGATACCGTTAGGAGGTCCCAACCATAGCATGCAGCTAAGACAAGATCTGCCAACTGTGAGCCTAACATAAGATGAACATTGCTGGGTCAGACAAAAGGCCTGTCTAGTCTAGCATTTGGATTGTATTGAACTAGGTTCTGCTCAGAGTAGACCCAATAAAATTAATAGACCTATGTTAGTCAAGTCTATTAATTTCAATGGGTATACTCTAAGTAGGGTTAGCATCAGATTAGAGGTGGGATCTGTTGACCAGTACTGGTTCAAAAGCATTCCGTTGACCTAATAGGCTGGCATCAATTTGAGTTCCTTCTGTATCCACTAGCAGCTGCTTTTATCAATTTGTGTTTTCTTTTCACTTGGAAAAAATATTGATATTAATACTGATATTTTAAAGGATGTTTCCTTTTAAAATATTGATATTTTGAAGTAAATACCAATATTTTAAAAGGAAATATTGACAAATTATTCTTACAATCAATGTTTGAGAGGCAGATTTATTTATTTTTTAAGTCCATTTTAAAAAATAACCATGGGAATTTGCTACATTAAAACCTGATCCTCAGCTATTCAGAATAAGCTTATTAATGGAAAATTCAGTACCAAATCCAAATTGGGTTGAATTCTAGCACATCTCTACATCAGATACAACTCCTTGTTCTTGGCAGTGGCCAGCCAAATGCCTCTTGGAATTCCACTATTCATGAACATGAGTGCAATAGTACTCTCCCACTGGTGCTCTCCAGCAACTCATATTCAGACTGCCTCTGAAGCTACAGGTAATATAGCCATTCATGTGGTGCCACAATGATCCCAAGGCCATGGTCAGCAACTAACATTTCAAGGATGACTATTTGGCCATCTAAACAAGCCTCCCATGGTCTGTCATCACCACACCAACTAAAACAAGATGGGGAATGTTTGGCCTTCCAGATGTTGCTGAACTACAACTCGCAGCAAACTTGGCCATTGGCCATGCTTGCTAGGGCTGATGGGAGTTGGAGTTCAACAACAAACATTCCCCACCCCGATCTAAAATGTCCCAGGCAGGCAAACATTCATGCATGTTTCTTTGCAATACACTCATTAATAGCACTGATTGATAGATGCATCTGTGGATGGGATTGTGGTGTTGTTATGTACTCTGTGGAACAAAGGGGGGGGGAGGAAGGCAGCTTTTATCCTGCCCTCAAGTTGTAGTTTAAAGTTATTGAGAAATGTTAGGTTGATCTGTCCCAAGGGCCTACTGTTTCTTTCTTCCTTTTTTATTTTAGCATTCTTGTACTTTAATAGTGCATTTGGGTCTTTGAATTATTTTGCTCATTAGCTTCTCTTAGGAACACATGATGTATACACAAAGGCCACCACAGTTTTGACATTAGCTATTTCTTGCTGAAGCCCTAATGCACTTATATCTCCTTAACAGGCATGTAAACAACACCTACTCACCAGGGTAATGGAGAAAGTTTGTGATTATGTATACCAAAGAAATGGAAAGAACAACTGCTCTAATGGAGAGAGAAAGCTTGATTAACAGCAAGAGCCACAGAGAGAACTGATTGTTTTATGGGGCAAATAAATCACACAAAAGGAAGATAGCTATTCAATGTGTCTCTGCCCATTGGCAAAAGATGTAGGAAAGAAGAGAAATAAAAGACATAAAATGCACCTCATCTGCAGCTACTAACTCAGAGATCTGAAAATATTTAGGTCTCATTGTAAATTATTGAGCCCA